>NW_020884996.1:706782-786129 GCF_003945725.1 Corapipo altera
CACCCCCGGGGCCGGGCGCTGACCGGTCTGTGCCCGCAGGAAGAAGAAGAAGGCGAAGGAAAAGGCCCAGATCCTGGAGCACATCGTGAGCAGCAAGAAGCAGGAGGAGGAGAAGAAGCGCGGGCTGGACAAGCGGACCCCGGCGCAGGTGGCCTACGAGAAGATGCAGGAGAAGCGGGTAAGGCTTTAAAAACCACCCCCATCACCCCTCGGGTGCGGCCGCTGAGGGGCCGCGAGTGCTCCGAGTAACCGGCCCCTCTGTGTCTCCCGCAGCAAATGGAGCGGATCCTGAAAAAAGCCTCGAAAACCCACAAGCAGAGAGTGGAGGTGAGCGAAATCACCCCGAGTCCCTCGGAGCGTGCTTATTATTGTTGGGCTGGAGGAACTATTTCACCTCGTGCAACACAGGCAGGGGGTCTTGTGGTTCGACTTGGTGATGTCAGCACCAAAGGTTAAAACGTTTCCTTTCTCTCTTCCTCCCCCAGGACTTCAATAGGCACTTGGATACTCTGACTGAGCATTACGACATTCCCAAAGTCAGCTGGACTAAGTGACTGGGCTGCTTGTCACGGGCTCTGGAGCAGGAGTTGTGTTTTGTTTGTATCAAGCAAGGGTTGCCATGTAAATGTGTGTGTTCTCCATATTGTCTAATATATCTTCTGAGCGTTTTATGACTTTGTACTGTCTTATTTTATAGCTTTGCTTGTTAAAGCCAAACGTCCAGCAAAGGCTTCTCTTGGCTGAGGAGCTCTGGTTTATGTGGGTGCAGAGGGCTGGTTTTTTATTGTTTAAAATGAGATTAAGGCCAAAATTAATTGCTGCAAGCCAGCTGGAAAATGTTCCTTTATTTGTTCTTTTTTTTTAGAAGTGAAGAGTCTGACAGTCTCGTATTTAAGTTTCTTTTGTAAGTTATGGGAATTATAAAATTCCTTTCTATCAAGTTCTTTCAGAGGTGACATTGCAAAATGTGGAATATGTAAAATTTTCTTAAGGAAGGATGTTCTTTCATGTTTGATCTTTGTATACTTTTAAACCTAATCAACAAGAGGGGAGACTTAATCCAGGGAAGAGAGAGCAGCCAACAAGTTCTCAGTGATGTCCAAGTTTTGATAGTTGGGGTGCTGGATTTGTGGAATACACCGAGCACCCAAGCTTGGCAACTTTGGAATATTTAATCAGTGTCTCTCTTGAGTGTTGCACACGAGGTAACAAATATGATTTTGTGGACAACAGTATTTCTATTCAGACTTCTTTCAGAGGTGAGGGGTCTGCAGCAACTTGTAACTTTGATATAACTTATTAAAGTGCTGGTTTCATCCTTTTTTTTTTTGTGCTGATTTACATATAAAAAACTCAGGGCGAATTTTGTGTGTGAAGTTCTGGAAGGGCCATGCCTGCCTTTACAATTCTCACCCCCTGTGACAGACGACAGGTACCTCGACATTCAAAATCCTGTCGCTCCTCTTCAACTGGAATATTGGAATAATCGGAATATTGTTTTTAACCCGAACTTGGTCCCTCTGGGGAGCTCAGTGTGGGTCCCACCTCAGCCTGGACAGACCCTCGTTCCTCTCCGGGGTCTCTGCCACTGGACCATTCATTCCCAGCGGGAAAAAAAAAAAGGGGAAAACACCCTGGGACTATTTAACACGATGCAGCTGATCACGGTGTCCTTCCGCGGCCGCGGTGCTCCGCGTGTATCTCTGCGCGGAGGCGCGGCCGGTCCCGGGCAGTGACGTCACTTCCGCCGGAACCGCCGGGGGAAGCGGAAGCGGAAGGGAAGGGGAGCGGGCGGGACGCGGCCCGGGCGGGCTCGGGGCGATGTCGGCCAGCGCCGTGTATGTGCTGGACCTCAAGGGGAAGGTGAGGCCGGGCCGCGGGGGCTCTGCGGGGCCGGGAGGGAGCGGTGCCGTGCCCCCGGGACCCTCCGCTCTGAGGGCGCCGCGCGGTGCCCGAAGGGCTGCGGGGGCCGCGCTCCCCTCCCCAGCACCGCCGCGCTGCCACCCCCGGGTGTCCCCGAGGTGCCACCACCCCGGGACAGGGCGCTCGTGGGCCTGTGTCCCCTCGCGATGCTGAGTGAGGCAGCGCGGCCCGCGGTTATTAATCTCTGCCTGAGAGAAGCTCCATGTTTTCCCCTCTTCAAATCGTTGGGGCGCGAGCAGCGATAAGGAATAACCGTGGGAAGCGTTAATGGCGCGACTTCGCAGTGAAATATTGCCGTTTGCGTCCTAATCAGCAAAAGTATTTTGGCGGTGTGATTTGCGTGCAGAGAGACTCGAGGGAAGCCGAGTGATTTTAGAGAGGCCTTGTGTGTTTTTCTGGCGTGGTAACACCCTTATAAAAGAGAAAAAAACCAAGGGTTTGGGTGCTCTCTCCGTAGGTTCTGATCTGTCGGAATTACCGCGGAGATGTGGACATGTCAGAGGTGGAGCATTTTATGCCGATCCTTATGGAAAAGGAGGAGGAGGGGACGCTTTCCCCTATCCTGGCACATGGAGGAGTTCGTTTCATGTGGATTAAACACAACAACCTGTATCGTATCCTTTGAGCTGCTGAAAGGCCAAGGGCTGCTCTTATTTTCTTTATTGACAAAGTGCAAGTTGGAGAATGGCTGAAGTCACATAAGATGAAAAAAAATTTGGTTATCTAATAAAGTTTGTTAAATAAAATAGGTTATATTAAATAAAGTTGATGTATGCTTTACGTAATGTAATGTGCACCAGCAGTATAAGGTGTTTATATTAATTTTACTCTAATAAGCTCTTTACAAAAAGGCATTTCTGTTAATTTTACTCTAATAAATTATTTCCTGGAGGTGTATTTTCCTGTCTCCTTAGATCAGAGGTGCTGTTAAATAATTAACTCTTACTTTTTCTGGCCAACTCTAATTGCCTAAGGGCTTTTTGAAATGCACTTAATAAACCTTTTTTTCTTTTTTTCTTTTGAATGCACTTTTCCTGAACATCCTTTATCAGTTGTTGCAACATCTAAGAAGAATGCATGTGTATCACTGGTGTTTTCATTTTTATATAAAGTAGTTCAGGTGAGTCTGAAATTTTGGAAGTAACCCCTGCTTTCAGTTCAGCCTAAATGTGACCTCAGATAGAAGTGCAAAGAGCTTTCGCATTTTTAAAGAACTCTGACAATAGCATTTTTACTTTATATTTGATTATTTTGTAGAACTATCTCCCTAACCACTTAAAAAGGCACTGATATTTTGTAGCTGAGTAGGCAAAGGATGGGGCAAAGTGCTGTAAGTAGTTGCACAAGACCTGAGCACCCAGAGGAGAATTGTGAACTGGTGCATGAGTAGTGGTGCATCACAGTAGAGCCTGTGTTCGGTTCATCTCTAACCTGGTGTGAAAAATATTTTCTCCAGAATAAATATTTTTCATCACAGAGTTCCTCCTGGGGTTGTTTCTCTCTTGAGTTTTAATTGAGGTGGGTTTCCTGATGCTGTTTGTGGAGTTTGGGGTTTGGTTTGGAGCTTTCTAAAAGGATTATTTCGGGTGCAGGAATACATTCTGTGTGTGCTCTGCTCACTCAGCTCATGTTCTTCTTCTCCCCCTCCCTCCTGTCGTTTTGTTTCAGGTTTTTTCTGAATATTTCAAGGAGCTGGAAGAAGAGAGCATTAGGGATAATTTTGTTATTATTTATGAGTTGTTAGATGAGCTTATGGATTTTGGGTATCCACAAACCACTGATAGTAAAATTTTACAAGAGTAAGTACCATTCTGCATCACAATGACAAAGCCCTCAGAGAGTTTTGAGCATTCTTCTGTGGGCAAACAAATGTTTGGCTTGTTCTAAGTATCAAAAAAGGTTTAATTTTCATTTTGTTTCATGCCAATCCTGTGGCTGGTGAAGGTACATCACTCAGGAAGGTCACAAACTTGAAACTGGAGCCCCGCGCCCGCCTGCCACTGTTACAAACGCTGTTTCATGGAGATCAGAAGGCATAAAATACAGGAAAAACGAGGTGTTCCTGGATGTCATAGAGTCTGTTAACCTTTTGGTGGGTACCTTGAACTTGAACTCTTAGTGAGAATTGTAGTGGGAAGTTTTATAAAGAGCTTTTTGTGTGAAAGTCTGCAATAAAAGGTCAGACTGACTGTGGCTGGTGTGCTGTGCCACACAAAGCAACATCAGTCATTAAAGATTAAGTAGTCTCAGGGACATCCAGTACAAATAATCCTTTAATTGTTTGTATTGATGATTTTTGGATATGTCTTTTCCTTCTCTGTGTCATCGCCTCCCTGATGTAGTTCTGCTGTGCTGGCTTAATTCCTCAGGAGAAACACATCCAAGAGAACCCAGGGTGTGGGGATGGGGTGAGAAACACATCCAGGAAAACCCAGGGTGTGGGGATGGGGTGAGAGTGTTGCTTGATGTCCCAACATGTCACATCAGAGCAGTCTTACCTTCCTCTTTGTTCAGGTCAGTGCCAACGGGAACGTGTTACGGAGCGAGATCGTCGGGTCCATCAAGATGCGGGTGTTCCTGTCGGGAATGCCGGAGCTGCGCCTGGGGCTCAACGACAAAGTCCTCTTTGACAACACAGGCCGTGAGTGTCCTGGTGCTGGTGTGATAATCATGAGAGGTGGGATCTGGAGCCTGAAGCCTGGGGATAGCAAGGAAGTCACAGAATCATTAAGGTTGGAAAAGCCCTCTGAAATTAAGTCCGACCATTAACCAACACCGCCACTAAACAGTGTCCCCAAGTGCTGCATCCACGTGGCTTTTAAATCCCTCCAGGGATGGTGATTCCAACCCCTTTCAATGCCTGACCAACCTTCCAATGAAGAAATTCTTCCTGATGTCCAGCCTGAACCTCCCCTGGCACAATTTGGGGCTGTTTCCTCTCATCTTGTCCCTTGTTCCCTGGTAGCAGAGCCTCAATTCCCCCAGCTCCCCCCTCCTGTCAGGGTGTTGCAGATCCAGAAGGTCCCCCCTGAGCCTCTTTTTCTCCAGGCTGAGCCCCCCCCAGCTCCTTCAGCTGCTCCTGGTGCTCTAACCCCTTCCCCAGCTCCATTCCCTTCTCTGGGCATGCTCCAACCCCTCAGAGTCATTCTTGTCATGAGGGGCCCAGAACTGGACACGGGATTTGAGGTGTCTCAACAGTGCCCAGCACAGGGGGACAATCCCTTCCCTACTCCTAGAAAGTGTTGGCTAGAAGGGAGGACTGCCAGCAGGCAGCCTGTGCAGCACCTTGACCTGTGGTGTTTTCTGCCAGGTGGGAAAAGTAAATCAGTGGAACTGGAAGATGTGAAGTTCCACCAGTGCGTTCGTCTCTCCCGCTTTGAGAACGACAGGACCATCTCCTTCATCCCCCCTGACGGGGAGTTTGAGCTCATGTCCTATCGTCTGAACACCCACGTGAGTCTGGATGTTTGCTTTTTTAACTGAGAGTGTTTTAAATTATAGCCACAATGGCTTTCCTTTAATTTTTTTTAATTTTTTTTTTCAAATCTTGGGCAGTACAAGAGCTTTTAAGTCAACTGTTAATAGTTTGCTCTTTTTGGAGGAAGAAGGAGTTAAGAAGTAACTTGGCAATAAGTCTCTGTGTCTTCAGCTACTGTTCAGTAGTTTTTAAATGCTCTGACTTTTTTATGTTTTCTAAAAACTCTGGTTTTTTCATCTAACTACATAATGAAATGTCAGTGTAACCATTCATTGTTCTCTACAACAGAATTTATCACTTAGTTTTATCAGAGTGTGCCAGTCCCAGTGATGAGGATGCCTTTCCTTTCAGAAAAGGAAAAACTCAATCTACAAAGGGTCTATAATATGCTATAAACTTCGAGTTATTTTTTATTTTAAGGGCAATGCTTTGAATTAGAGTTATTTTTAAGTCTTAGAGGGGTTTTTAGGGCTTTTTAGAGCTTCATACTGGGGACTGAGCTGCTGTAGTTCAGTCCATGGTATGTTAAACTATCAAGTATTTTCCTGTGCAAGTGTTTGTTATTAGGAATTATTGTGAGCCACACATTTTTAAACTTATAATTCTTGTAGCATTTGCTCATTGGTGTGTCAATACTTGCTCATTTGTACAATTATTTGTTTTCAATTAAACCATGACTTTTTGTCATTTTGGACACCACAGGCTCTGTGTTCTGTGGGGGTTCACATGCTGAGTGTAGCTTTATGGGGGAGCAACATTTTAGTGACTGTTTCAGGTGAAACCCAGAGCTGTGAAGGGTTTTTTTTTTTTCCCCATCAGGTAAAACCCCTGATCTGGATCGAGTCTGTGATTGAGAAACATTCCCACAGCCGCATCGAGTACATGATCAAGGTCAGACATCCTTCAATAATATGCCCAATTTCAGTCTTCTTCCATTTATTTTCAAAGCTTGACCAGCAACATGTGCCTTTTTGTACAAGTATTAAGTATTTCTGTGGGGCTTGGATCTGTTTGAACACTTAATTTTAACTTACAGTCTGTGTTGTGGTTCTCAGGATGCAGGTTGGGGTGGAGGGGATCTCTGTGTCTCACAGCTGAACCCACCAGCATCATGGAAATACTTAGAGCCTGCTTTTTTGATTGTATTTTTTCCTTCATTAGGCAAAAAGTCAATTTAAACGTAGATCAACTGCCAACAACGTGGAGATTCACATCCCAGTTCCAAACGACGCCGACTCGCCAAAGTTTAAAACCACTGTTGGAAGTGTCAAATGGGTTCCAGAGAACAGTGAGATTGTCTGGTCCATTAAATCTTTTCCAGTAAGTGTTCTTTTTACTCTTATCACCCAGTAGTGTAGTAATTACTTCCCATCAGTATCTCATTGATGTTCAGACTCTGCCTAAAGCAGATTCTGACAGTATCAGTAGTGGCCTCTTCCTCTTTCTCCATGGATGAAGGGTTGGAATTTGGTGTAATACATGTTGTTTATGTTTGTTTCACTGGGATATTTTTCAGAACCAGATTAGAGAGCAGATTTTTTAGTGATGCCTGTGGATGGTGTAATCTTTGGCCTGGCTTTAGCAGCAGCTGTTTGAGTTTTGTCAGGCTCTGCTTCTTGGGTGGTTCCACAAGCATGAGCTCTGTCCACTGCTGGTGATGTGAGAGTGCAGCTGTGTGTCACCATTTAATCTGAATTCTTGAGTACGAGGCTGGAAGAAAAGGAATTGTGCCTCAGGCTGGCTCTGCAACTTTAAAAACAAAAAGCATTTTTAAAATAAAAACACATGTCACTCTGAAGCCCTGGAGAAGAGCTGGAATGGATAGTGGAGTTCAGCAGTTTGACATTAATAAAACCACTTGTATCATTGCAAGTTCTTTTTCAATTTATTTTGTTTCAAGAAAAAAAAAAATCTTTCCCTTTTGGGCAGGGTGGAAAAGAATACCTGATGAGAGCTCACTTTGGACTTCCAAGTGTTGAAGCTGAAGACAAGGAAGGAAAACCTCCCATTAGTGTCAAGTTTGAGATTCCCTATTTCACCACTTCAGGAATCCAGGTTAGTAGTTGAAAATGGAAATACTGATAAATTCACGTGCTGGGTTCTAACACACAAGCTGTTTGTCATCTTCTGGATGTGACTCCTCTTCAAGTTTTATCCATAAAACACATTTTTGACTGAAAAAGGGTGGTTGGTTTGTTCCTCTTTTTGCTAAATGCTGTTTTGAACCAACATGGGGGAGTTTGTATCTTACAGATCTTTCTTTCCAGGTTCGTTACTTAAAGATAATTGAGAAAAGTGGCTACCAGGCCCTGCCATGGGTCAGGTACATCACCCAGAATGGAGGTAAGAGAAGGGAGTATTTTATTTCTCCAGAATACACCTACAAACTGAAACTCATATTCTTGGGTATGAAACTACCTGAAGTAGATGAAGATATGCTGCTTTTTCTAGACCCCTTTTTTGGTGTCTTAATGAAAGACTGAAAGACCCAATAGGATATAAAACAGTAATGCTGTTCAAATATTTTCTAATTAGGCTGGAATTTGGTGAGGTAAATTTGAAAACACACACATTCACAATATGCTCACACACAGATTCTGCCAGCTTTCAAATGTATCAGACATTGACTAATAAAATATATTAGATTTTTAGCAAGTAAAAGTGGTGGGGTTTGGTTTGATTCTTTTATTGGTTGCTAATTTTTTTTGTTGTTGTTTTGGTTTGTGGTTTTTTGGTGGGGTTTTGTGGGTTGGGGTTTTTTTTGTTTGTTTGTTTTGTTGTTTTTCTAGTTTTGGGGTTTTTTTTGGCATTTAAGCATGACTGCCCACAATTACCATTAACCCTTTAGAGTTCATTCTCATGGCCATTCTAAACAAAGATCTGGGTTTATTTTATAGAGTAATTGAATCCCAGAATGGGTTGGGTTGGAAGGGAACTTAAAGCCCATCCAGTCCCACTCCCTGGGTGGCTACCTCCCACTAGCCCAGGGTGCTCCAACCTGACCTTGGACAATTCCAGGGATCCAGGGGCAGCCACAGCTTCTCTGGGCAACCTGTGCCAGGGCCTCCCCACCCTCCCAGGTTGGAATTCCTTCCCTTAGATCTAATCCAAACCTACCCCTCTTCACCTTAAGGCCATTCCCCCTCTCAGTGCTTTATTGATATTTATATTTTCTTGTATTAAGAAATATTAATATATATTAATATACCAACGCATTTTATCCCAATTTGCTGCTCTGCTTTCCTGCTTTTAATGAGACAAATGACTAAAAGTGAGGTTTTGTTGGGTTTTTTTTCCCTTTACAGACTACCAGCTCCGAACACAGTAAAACACCTCACAGGCACCACAGACAACAAAACTTCAGGCCTAGAATTCCTTTGCAGAAGCTTCTGTGGTCCTGAGGGCTGTGAATGTTGTTGCCAAGGGTCTCGTTTCTGCAATCTTGGATTGGCAGGAGAAAAGATTGGAAATTTATTGTTTTCAATAATGTGTTTGAGCTTTTGAACCATTAGTATTGATTGTGTGAGTATTTATTTCGTTCTTAGGACATGCTGATCTTGCTGCTAAATGCTAATTAACTTTAGGAGTAGCAGTTACCTTGAGGAGCCAGGAATCCAGAAAGAACTTTGAGAATGTCTTGTCGATGCCTTGTCCATTACAGTCACAGAGTATTTGTATTTTAGGATCTCTAAAGACATTGGCAGAGTTGTGCTACAAATTAGGGAGGTGATTGTGCAATTAAATGACTGCTGAACACTTAGTTGTATTTAGCCCAAGGTATTTATTTTTTTCTGGGCATTTGGGTGCCTTAACTCATTCAAAGCTCTGTTAATTTATAAAAAAAAAAAATTACAGAATATGAGTTGAAATTATCTGAAGTCAAAAAATGCTATTTGCTGGTTTTGCATGGTTTCAAAGGAATTAGTCTGAGGGAACAGCTTCAAGTGAAGGGTTCGGAAACAAAAATAGGGGTTTGTGAAAGTCTGAGTTCACTGAGAACAGGAGGAGATGTCTGTGGGAAGGTCTCTGTGGAAGCAGGGGGATTGCTGGCTCCAGTCAGGGAAATGCAGATGGAAAAGTTCCCACCCTGGGACACCCCCAGGGCCTGGAAACCCTCTGCCAACTGACCAGTATTTGCTCTTTTTATTTCTGTTCATTAACACAAGTTCCAAACTGTAATGTGTAGGCATAAAACCTGGGACTAACTGTTAAAAGACCAAAACAATTTTAGAGGTGATGAACTTTGGAGGGAAGATTGGGAGTTTATTATTATTTTTCCAGATAATAGTAATATACTCCAACCTCTTCCTGCAAATTGTTGTTTATGAAGAGGCTAATAAAAACACAGTTGCCATCTTTCTTCCAGCTTGCCTTTGTGTCATTTTAGGGCAAATACTTCCCCTTTTTGCTATAGTTTGCTAGAATTGTTAAACTTTATTTGCCCTAAGGGGAAATGCTTTTTTTCCTCAGTCTTTTCTGTTTGTAAACAGCTGTTACTGTAACTTCCCAGCAGAATGAATAACAGTTCACAATGTTATTCTTACAGGTATTATTATTTTTTTTTACATGCCAGTTCATTTATTTTTTCAGAGAAGCTACAATTGGCATGGCTGTACATAGTTATGTGGGTTTATTTTTTTTTCCAGGAGAATTGTGACGGTTATCAGTATTTTCTTTACACAGTTTTTAGGATGTTCTGGTTTGAATTTAATGCTCCTGACAGATGCTAAACTTAAACCATCAAAAGCTAAATGTCTGTGTCTGCAGATGTGATGTGATAACACTCAGTGCAAAGTTCTCCACTGAGGGGGAGAGTCCAGGAGTGTCCACAAAGAGTGAGAAAGTATTTCAGTCACTGTCCTCACTGAACCCTTGTAGGCTGTAAATAGATATATCTGTGCATACAATTAGCAAAAATGAGCTGAATTCCCCTGAGCTGCAGCTGCTGGGACATCACAGAACATCTGCCTCAGGAAATCTGATATCTGATGGTGCCTGACAACAACCAGACAGCTGATTTTAGGGTGTGGGCAGGTGTATTCTGGAGTAAGGTTGCTGTATTCGTCACCCAACAAGCTTGATGTTGAAACCAAATCATCTTCAAGCTTTTGGTTCCACTACTCATTTTCAGTTGAACAGTTAAGCTTATGGCTGAACTTTAAACATTTTTGTATTAAAACTGTAACTGGTTGACAAATCACTTTCTGCTGTCTTTATCCTTCAAAGTGTTTGCTTTAATTATGCCTGTAAAATGTGACTCTTCAGAGCTTTGTTTTCCTCTTGAAGGTTGGATCTCGTGGACCAGAACCATGTTTGCTCATATTTTGTTGCAATTTGACTCTGTTTTGATGGTGGGGCATCAGCTGTACTTGTCCAGAAAGTAATAAAGGGCAGAAAGGCCTCTTTGAATCGCTTGGTTTGCTCTTTTTTTTCTGTTTGATCTACACTAGTGCAGCCTCTAATCTTAAGAGTACCCCCAATTATTCTAATGTGGGACCTGGATGAGTAGAACAGGACTTTATAAAAGCTGGAAGTATTGATATTCCTGATTTGTTCACCAAATACTGACAAAATCTTTGCTTTTCTGTTGTTCTCTGCAAAGTTCACCCAGGTACCACAAAATTGGTGATCAGAAAGCAAAATAACCCCCCTCATCATTGTCAAAGTGTGGGTCCCTGTGTCCCCAGAAAGGCAGAAACAAGGAGATGGGCTGTGACTCCTGCACTTGCTCTCATTCAGGGAGCAGGGCCAGGTTTGGATTAGATGTTGGGAAGGAATTCCTCCCTGGGAGGGTGGGGAGACCCTGGCACAGGTTGCCCAGAGAAGCTGTGGCTGCCCCTGGATCTCTGGAAGTGTCCAAGGCCAGGTTGGAGCAACCTGGGACAGTGGGAGGTGTCCCTGCCCATGGCAGGGGTGGAACTGGATGGGCTTTAAGATCCTTCCAACCCAAACCATTCTATGATTCTAGGAGTAACTTTTTTCCCCCCAAAGTTCTGTCCTTGCAGCAACTGCTGAATCTTTTTCTCAGTGGCCTGACGTGGAAAAATGTAAATGTGCTGGTTTGCCACCGTGTTACAGGTGAGTACCAATATAGAAGACTTTTAAAGACAACTTGCATAATTCAGAGTATGTTTCCAGTTTGCTCTGGTTACCCAGAGTGCTGGCTCAGCATCTTTGAGAGCAGAAAGCATTCCTCTCTCCCTCCCTGGGGGCAGACCTGTCATCTCATTACGCAGGATTTAATTACTCATTGATTAGATAATTGTCCCTCCAGGTGCGTCAGCGCCGCTCCCCGGTGGAGTAGCTGGAGTAGCTTTACTTCCCGTAGTAGTGCGGGTGTGTAGCTGCTCCCTGGGCTTGCTTAGAATGAGAGGTGGCCCCAAAGCACCGCCGTGGTGCCCCTGCCCTGGCTGCCAGTAGATGGCATTCCCAGCACGCTGCTTCCCAGCGAGGAGCGGGACGAGCCTCACGAACGGTATGTACCCAACGCGCCTCGATTTGGAAGGCACAGCTATTTTAGTCACCCCTGAGTGCATTAAAAACCTCCCAAAACCTGTAATTAATAATTTATTTTTTTTTTAGCTTTATGCGGTGTGATTTTTTGGAGTTGAGTAACTTTTCTCTATTTTGCCAGTTTTTAACACTCTTATTTCTTTTTCTCTCCTGTGGCTGATATTGGTCATCCTGTGGAGTGGAGCACCGAGGGAAGGGTTGAGCCACTGCAGCACCACAGGAGCAGCTTCTCGGGCTTGGGTATCAGAGTTGCACATCACTGGGTCACAAATTAAGGCTCAGCTGGTGGTCTGAAAGCTCCTGTGTGATATAATATAAAAGAAAGAGGAACTTTTCCCCACACACACTTAATTCCCTCCAGAGAAAACTGGTTTTGTCTCAATAGAACCTGCCTCCCAATCACATTAAATGGGTGCATTACAAAATCTCTGGTCCAGCTGGGAGAGCCTCTCATTGGGTGTTTTTTAGCATCTTCCTCCTCTTCCTTCTTGCCATCCTTGTACACCTGAACACTGTTTGCAGTGCTTACATGTGCCTCCCAACTCTAATCTGAGCTGGTTTTGTCCACAAAACATTCTTACACATAAAGAGAGCTCCACAACCCTTCATCCGGAGCGGGTTTGCCTCAGGTTGGGAGATTGCACCTGTTTATTTCTGACCTTATTCTGTGAAAATAAAAAGGGCTAAACCTTGGCACCTCTGGCCTTATCTTGTGCCAAATGCAGTGTGTTGCAATGCCTTCAATGCTCTTTTTTTTTTTTTTTCTCCTCTGTGGTTGACACCCGCTGCTGTTTGTAATTTCAGCAGCCATGGCAGGGGGAGGGTCGATGGCCTTGCAGAAAACGGTGCGAGAGAGCAAAGTTAAGGTGAATAATCTTAATTACCGCGGTAATTAATTATGCAACGATGTTACTTGTGCTGCGGGGGAGAAGTCGAAACGGAAACGATCCATCGTCAACCTTATTTTCCCTGGAATTTCGTGCAATTCAAAGAGTTCTCTGAGTAATGCCTTCCCTACTCACAGTTAAAACTGGTTTCTCCTGTAGCTGCAGCGTTGCCTTGACTCAGCGTTTGTGAAAGCACAGTTGCTCACAGCTCACTGCAGGCACAGGCAGGAGGTTCCCTTTCGTAGCTGTTGCACTTTGTCCTTAGTGAATTAGTGAGAGACTTTGGGATCCCCGGCACAGCAAGGACATGGACCTGTTGGAGCAAATCCAGAGGGGCCACGAACGTGATCAGAGGGATGGAGCACGTCTGCTGTGAGGAAAGGCTGAGAGAATTGTTCCAGGTTGTTCAGCCTAGAGAAGCTTTGGGGTGACCTAATTGTGGCCTTTCAGAGCCTGAAGAGAGCCCACAAGAAAGATGGATAGAGACTATTTACAAGGGCTTGGAGCAACAGGACAAGGGGGGTTGGCTTCAAGCTGGCAGAGAGTAGGGTTAGATTGGATATTACGTAGAAATTCCTCCCTCTGAGGGTGGGAAGGCCCTGGCACAGGTTGCCCAGAGAAGCTGTGGCTGCCCCATCCCAGGAGGTGTCCAAGGCCAAGTTGGAGCAGCCTGGGATAGTGGAAGGTGTCCCTGCCCATGGCAGTGCAGGGGCTGTGTGTGGATCATGGTGTGGGCTCTTTGCAGTGTGAGCACTGCTCTGGGCAGCAGCAGGTCTGGCCCTGCTCCTTCACACCAGGTCCTAAAGAGAAAATTGTAAATTTTTTTTAATTTTTTTTTTTTAAGAGAGGAGTTGTAGCTAAACTTGGATCTGCATTTGTTCCCCTGAAAATTAAGGATTCTTGTTTTATTAGGATACCTTCTGGGCTGAGTTCCCAGAAACGTGGTGCAAAGAACCATCTGAAACTGAGACCACCCCTAGCCCTGCAAAATCCAGGGCATCACACAGGAGGATTAAAGCCACTTTTCCCACTTCAGCTGTTCTGCTGCTCTGTGGTTGTTGACAGACTCACTGAACCAGACGATCTGAAAAAGTTTGAGCTTAATGTCAGAAATTATGCCCAGTTTAACCTTATAACCTCTCCTTCCTCTTCTCCTTCCCCCTCAATGCTGCATCTCTTTATGCCCATCTTATCTGGTTGCCTGCCCTGGCAGCTGGAGGAACATTGTAGGTGGAATTACTCTGGGTTCTTCTCAAAAACAAATTATGGGCTAGAACCTGGAGACTCCAAGTTCCTTTGCAGGCTGATGGTCAAATAAATAAGCAGAAACAGGCCTGAACCAAATGATCAGCAACGTGAAGAACAAGACGCTCCCAAAGTCAGCGTGCTGGGCTGCAGCCCGGCCTGGAGAAAGTTTTGTAGGCTTAGTTCAAATCTTGGCTGTGGATTTGTACCTTGGATCAAAGTTTTGTTGCAGGCCCTTCTCCAATATAAAGCAAAGAAACGTAAAACAACAAATATCCAGCGAAATCCAAACACAATCTGCTCTATGTTATGCTACAAAAATGAATGAACTCTGCCTCCCACCCTCTCCCACTGTGACTTGCTGTGAATAAGCACCACTCAAAGGAAACCAGTGCAAGGAGTTCTGCCTCTTTTCAGCAGGAATAACAATGGAGCAAGGAAAAAAACGCTGACTAGTTTTATCTCTGCTCTTCCAGTTGGGCAGGTGTAGGTGAAGAGTGATGGGGTGTTTAAAGCAGCATTGAAAGGACTCACCCTTAGCACAGAACTGGAGCTCAAATATTGAATTATTAGGCTTTAAAAAATGTTCTTCTGGTGAATTAGGAAAAGCTCTTCATAAGGAATGTTCTATACCCCATTTGGGAATTTTTTAGGCCGTCTGAGGCAGATCCAAAACCCACAGATTTTGAAGGATAGAAGGATGTTTAGGGAAATCAGGCACACTGGCCATATCCAGCAGTGTTATTTATGAGTCTTCAAGCCACTGGGTTACAGGTCACTGAGGTACCTGTTGGATCACAGGGCAAGCTCTGCAGAATGATTCTTACCAAGAAACTTGGATAGGAGTTGTAGCTAAACTCAGGTCTGCATTTGTTCTCCTGAAAATGCAGGATTCTTGTTTTATTAGATTCTTGTGTTATTGAATTTTATTAAATATTATTTATTCCTTATCAACAGACTCTGGATTGCACTGGTGGGAACCAGGTGTTGAGCCCGTGCTCCAAATCAGAAAGAGGACAAATTTCACTCTGTTTTTTTGCACTTGAAGCCTTAGTTAAAGAACTCCTAGAAGCTGCTGGTTCCTCCCCAGGTTCTGGGGAGGGAGAAATCTGCTCCTGACCCAGCAGGGAATGAGAGATTCAAGAATCCCACAAAGTCCAGGAGTGAACAGAGTGCTGGATTTCCTGTCACATCAGGATTTAGGGGGTTTTGCCGTGAGGGCTTTGTGGGCTGGCAAATATCCATTGGGTGGTGGGTGTAGGAGATCTCAACAGTGTGTTAGGAACAGACAGTTATTAAGAGGTAACATAATACCCAAATTCAGCTGTGGTTTCATATTTTCAAGAAGTCCTTCTTTAAAGCTCCTGGAGTGCTGCGTTCCAGGCTGTACCTGTGGCTGTCTGGCCAAGCAAGGGGACAAAGCTGCACAGACAGGAAGCTTTTGAAGAGATTTCAGTATAAAAGTTGGGGGGAAAAAGCTTGGGGGGAAAGGATATGAAAGAGGCCTGTTTAGAAACGCCAGCATTATAAACAAATTGGCTTTTTCATCTTCAAACATAAAAAAAGCGGCTTTTTTATGAAAAGGAGTATGTTTAAAACGGACAAAAGAAAATGTTACGGGGTAAAATTCCACCTTTGTGCTGTATTTGTTTGGAAAAGGATTTATCAGTCAAGCACTGCCCCACACCAGAGGTAGGAACCCGTTGCTCCTCGAGCTGAGGTCTCATCTACGTCCCAGCCACCTCTAATTACTCCCCAGCCCACAGTGAGCACATGGCTGCAGGACCAGTGTTTGTTTTCTTTCTTGCTTATTTATTCAAACAAAAGCACAAGGCAGAGAGGCTTCTACGTGTTGTGAACTCTACGATTGTTCAAGTTTCCAACAGGTCACAAGGGTCCCAGATAACATTAGCAAGCAAGTGCTATGTTGTCCTTTCGTGTTATCAACAGGAAACATCTTTACCAGCACAGGAACTACAGCTTTGTAATTGGCCTGGTGCAAGAACATGACAGTATTTTCTCATCCTATCAGGACTCGGATATTTTGGGAGCTGGTATATAAAGCCCGAGGCACACAGTGTCTCTTGGACATTAGGAACAGGTTCATGGCAGAAATCAGTGTGCTTTGCTATTTTAGTAGTTGCTATAGTTGCAGCATGAATGGTTTTTCTTGCCCTGCGCGGTTCAGGGTGGTATTTCATTACAGCTCACATGTATATTTTTATTATTTGAGTGCAGATGGACATATTTAAGGGAATTAACATGGTGATATAAGCCTTGTAAAGAAGCCTTTAGCAAATAAACAACAAATCCATAAATCATATCAGTGCAGGCCGTGTTTAGCTTTCATTAAATGCTCACAGACTTCTACGGTGCAGGATTGAGCTCTATCCAAGCAAATTTCAGATTCACCCAATGATAAAATGTTATATTTGGGCTCTGAAATGAGCAGCTGAATGATCTATGTGTTGAACAGAACAGCCCTTCTGCCTCACACAGTTAATGGCAAAAAAGTGCTGTAACATCTATAACTTGCGTTGAATCAGAGCAAATAATGTTTAAATGGAGCTGTAAAGAGCTGGACTGGAAGGGGGCCAATCTTGCAATTAATATTCTGTGCAGGATTACACCACTGGCTGATTATAGCAAACCTCCCTCGGCCCATTTGATAAAGCTGGAGTGGCTTTTTCCACAGCTGCCTTTACTGTTTTCATCCCAAGTAACTGTAACTACCAGAAGGAAAAGCTACAACACAACCCCAACATGATGGTGGCCCCAAATCTGTCCCAAAAAGTGCAAAATTAGAAATTCTGATAACTTGGGGGTCGTTTTGATCCTTCAGAATAATCATTGCTACACAACCCTTACTGCACTATTCGGTGTTGCTTTTGTAGAGCTCACACAGCCAGATTTTTTAACTTCCACTCTTATTACAATTTTTCTTAAATATCCCTCGGCAGCAGAAATCAAAATTATTTCTGTATAGCTAACTTTTTGGTAAATATGGGCAAAGGGATCATTTTGTTACTGATAAAACTGACTTCTACAATGAGGAAAGCCAGGATTTTGTTTTCAGTTTTATTCCATAACACACACACTAAAAAAAGAAAAGAAAAAAAAAAAAAAAAGAAACCAAACTAGCAGTTTGCAGGCTCATTTCAGCACTTGGTTGGTCACAGAAGCTTCATCTGGCACGAGGCAGGTCCCTCACCAGTGTCTGTCCCAAAACATCCTGACATCTCCAAGCAAAGCCAGAGCCAGGAGCTGCAGCACTTGGATGGTTCAGGATTGCTGGGCAAAATTTTGTCCCCAAACTTGTCTCCCGTGTATTATGTCAAATGCCCAAAATATCAGGGGCTGATGATGACAGGAGTTATTTTGGATGGGGTGACACAGTAAGACTTTTTTCCTCCCTCTTGCTCACTCTTGCAACACACTGGTGGAAGGTGGCAGGAAGGAGGGAATATTTTGGTTTTCCTGACTGGAGCATTGGAGTGACCAAGATCTCTAAGGCAGCAGCATCAGAGCAGTTTTGTTTTTTCCAAGCAGTATTTTGTGACAGTAGAGCCTGAGGGGGGTTAGATTAATGAAGTGAATTATTCTTTTTTTTTGCAGCAAAAGCAAGATCACTTTTTTTATTGGGGTAAGAACGTGAATTCAGCAGAGAAAAGAACCCGCAGCTGTGATGCCTGGAAGTTACAGCAAAGTCAAACCAGAAAAGAAGAGTTGGCTCCCAGCAGGGCGTGTGTTTGCTGATAGAACTGAGACAGGGGGGAGCTCAGAGCCCTTGGGTGAAGATGGGGGGGACCTCTACCAAAAAATGCACCTTCTCCAGAAGCTGCAGCGGGCACAGCGTGGGCTCTGTGAAGGAGCAGGGCAGCCCCTCAACCTCCAGAACATCAGAGAAATCCTTCCTAGAGGTTTTCTCCCCTGTGAGCTCATCAAAGCTCCTGCCCTCGCAACAAGCCACACACCTCCACACCGAGCTCAGATTTCCTGCAGGTGCCATGGGATGTCCCCGGGGCCCCCGCGCTGAGTCAGGGCGGGCTGGGGCCGGGGCAGGATCAGCTCTGCTCTCGGGGAACCTCTCACCCACGTTTCCTGCTCGAATCCCGGCTGAGAGCGGCCGCCCCGTGAGGGCACGGGGGGAGCTGTTGGTGTGGGAAGGTACAACAGCACCCAGTGTGTCCCATCCTGGTGCAGAAAATGTCCTGTCCTGCCCTCCCTCCACACCCACAGCCCATTGCTGGGAGTGCTGCCTCGTTTTTTGGGCTGAACACCAGGTGTTTTCCCCTTTCCCCTCCAGGCCCTTCATTCCTGTGTCCTTTGCCATGTGGGTTAGAAGCTGCTGGCTCCGTGCTTGCGTGGGGGATTCTGGCCTCACATATCCTGGCTCCTGACCATCTCCTCTCCCCCTACCCACAGAGTGAGAGAGAATGTAAATGTCACGGTTGCTTTTCCCTGCATCCATCATGCATTTCTGAAAGGAGGCTCTCCCCTTGCCTTTTTGTGGTCCAGCATTTAATCCTGCCCCCTGCCAGGCCCCATCAGACACGGTCTTTGGTTTGTAGCCATTAAACAGCTCCAGCAGCAGAGGGAAGGTTTGAACACCACGCTGTGGATTCGGGGCCATCTCAGGGCACGGGAGGAATGAGCAGGTGTCAGTCACAATGAACCACCTCTGAGATCTTACTGCTGGTGGTGCCCAACGCTGCAGAAGGTTATTTGGGACAGGCTCTGCACTGAGCCTGTGCCCTGCAAGGCTGAGCTTAAAGGACTTGGGTAAACCTGATGGAGCTTGGGGAACGGGGCACAGCTGAGCTCATGCTGTTAAACTGGAGTTGAACTGGTGGTGCCAGTGCGGTGTCAGGGCTGGCGATGGAGGAAGAGCCAGAGCGGCTGCACTGCACCCATGAGGAGGGTGAGGCATCCTCGGGGTTAGCACAGCAAACCCTCTGCAGGGCCTTGAGAGCCTGCAAAGCACATCGTGTGTAGCACCCTCAGGGTGAGGAGGTGTCTGGGGCTGCGAGTCTTCGCCTCTCTGGGTTTTTTTTGGGTGGCTCTACCATCGCTTTCGTCTTGGTGTGCAGAAGGGGAAGGACAGTTGTAGCTCATTCCCACGGGCCTGCAAGAGCAGCAGTGAAATAAATTGGGAAAGCTCCTTAGAGAAAGGCAGGGAACTACTGGTACCAGCGTGGCTGAAAGCGAAAGGGCTGAAGGACCCTTTGGCCCACATAGGGAGGGAACTGTCTTCTTGTTTTTCTGATACTCTTGAAAAGAAAGAAACAGCTGCTTTTCATTTTCTGTGTTAACCAGCACCCTCAGCTCTGGGGCTGCTGTGACAGCCCCACAACAGTGGATAAAGCTGCACAAGAGCCCCTGTCTCTGGGGTTATTGGGGGTATTGCTAAACAAGAAGTAGGGAGAGGGGCTGGGGCCCACAGTGGTGGGATAATGGCCTGAATTTTAGTTTTAATTTCAAAAAAAACCTCACAAATTCAGCTTGTTTTAAAGCTGATTGCCTTTTTAACCATTGTTAGAATGAAAGCAATTGGGCACCTCTTAATTCCCATCCCACACTGGGGCACTGAACCCCTTTGCACTAACAAAGAGCCAACGCCGAGCACCGTGCAGAGGGTAAATTAACTTTTTCTACTATTCTGTCAAAAAAATACACTCTTACAGTCTTCTGTAAAAATACCTTTGGGCAAAACAGATTATTTTGCCTTGGGACAGCATCATTCACGAAACACTATGCCACAAGTTTGGTCTGAAGGAAACCACACACGATCTGACTCTTTTTATCTCGTATCGGCGGCGAAGAGCTCGGTGTGGTTACAGTTCTCTTCATTTCTCAGAAGAGAGGATCATATTTAATCATTGTGTCAGTTGGCACAAACACCATGTTTGTAGTGAAACGCTAAAAAACAGCACATTTATCTTTCCCTTGATCAAGATTTGTACGATAGCAGCTCTTAACGTTAAAACTCATCAGTAATGAAACATTTGAAGAGCTCAGCTACCCAGCTTGTTTACTGGAGCTTATTTTAAAGAATGGTCTGCCTAATATAACAAATACAGCACCAGTAATCTCCACCCAAGGGCATTCATTCCTTGGCAGGCTTCACTTTGGCTCTGAGATATTATTCCTGGACTTTTCTGGGGGGATGACAACAACTAACTTGCTTCACTGAGCAGCACATTTCAAAATCCACAGTGCCTGTAGGGGTTGCCTCATAGCATGTCCTTACCAGCTGCACCAGAGCAGGAGCCAAGATTAATTTGGAGGGAGAGAGAGAGAATTGGAAGCTCGGGGAGAGGACTGTGATTCCCCATCTGATCCCCACGAGAGGGGCCAGGGAATTCACCCGCGTTTCCTGCGGTGAATCCGTCACCTCTGCTGGGAGCCCTGCAGATCTCTGATGTTACATCACCCCCTGGTCCCAGGATGGACCTGCCCTGATTCGTGGTGTTTTATTGGCACCAGCTCATGCTGTGGTATCGAGAAGCCCCAAGCACAGGGAAACCTCCCCTGCACCACAGAGAGAACAAGCGCCAAAGAGAAAATCAGTCCTCGCCTAAAAAACTCTCTTATTGCTCACATTTAAATCTAGATGGGCTTGAATCTCTTCTGTAGGGCCAGTGTCTGTCCCCTGCCCACCTCCCACAGCAGTGACAGCAAAAGCTGAGAGCTCAAGGAGACACTGGTAAGATGCAATGAGTTTTGCTCAGGCTGCAGTTTCAAAGACAGTAGGTTTGAAGAATTGCTTTTCTGCTGAAAAGGCTCTTTGAGCTCTAAGAAAACCAACAGGAGGAAGAGACAACAGCAGGGTCTCACTGCCTGGCACCCAGGCAGGGACAGGGCTGTCCTGTCCTTCTCCAGGAGTATCTCCACTGGCCACAGAGGCACCTTCCAAATCAGCTCCAAAGGGAAGAGGGAGCCTTGCTGCCAGTCCCTCTGATTCACACCGAGTCAGCTCAAACCCTGCCTCAGGTGCTGCTCAGCAGCCTGGGGTTGTGGGACCATTGCTTTCATAGAGAGTTGAGTTTCGGTGGTTTCTAACGACTTGTTCAGTTGATATGAAATTGTGAAGGAGTTGAGAACTCAGCTGTGCCCTTGGCCAAATGAATGAACAACCAGCACCAGGCAGTGCTGAGCCTGCACCGTGTCCCTGAAGTGACTTGTTACACCCTAAATCTGCCCCCGTTTCCCTCCTGCCACCAAAACCCCGGTGCCGCCCCAGCAGCTCCTGGAAGGTGTGCACTCGTGTTCTGCAGGATCATCCCTCTGCAGAAGCTGCTGGGGTGAAAAACTGAGCTGCTCCTCTGCTGCCACAAGCCCCTTTAACTGGGAAGTGCTGCCACAGGGCCAGAGGCAGCAACGGGGTGGGAAAGGCACAGCATTGGCATCAAATCCCACCCCAACCCTCCCCAGAGCACAGCTGGGCCAAGGGCACCATCAGAGGGGTGACTGAAAAGCTCAGTCAGACACAAACACCCAGATGAGCTCATGATGGGGCAGTTTATGAGATTTATAGTGGAGGGGCAACTCCGTGAGCCTTGTGATTTTTTTCTCCCACCTTTTTAAGGCTGGAGCCCTGGAAAGGCTTTTGTGGGGATGTTCAACTGGGATGTGCTTGTTTTGTGCCATTTGATGCTGAGCTAGTGACCATTTCTGGTTTATTTATACACAGGTGACAGGTATTTATTATGCAACAAGAGGGGTCGTGGGGGTTTTTCTCCCCTAAAAAAAAAATGGAAACATTTAATTTCAAAAACCTGCATTATGTCTAAATAACTTTTTTTTTTTGCACAGATGTCTCTGGCTCTTCTCCTCCTGTAGCCTCTCCAGTGCACCTCTCAGATAAAACCCTTTGGTTTTATATATGTGTGTGTGTGCACATAAATACAGCTTATATAGAGATGGTTTATATGTTACATGTATATGAAAAAATATACAATTTAATTAGAATGCAATGACTTCACTGTGCTCGCTCCAAAAAAACAATAAAAGGTGAGTTATGATGTTATTAAATCTCTATCAGGCATGAAACTGGACCTTTGCTAGTATGAATGAGTTCATCACCTCATACTTACTGTCCATTTTATAGAAAAACAGAAAGTCCTGAGTGAAAAAAAAAAAAAACAGTCCCAAGCTGAGTCCAGCACAGGCAGATTTTCACTCATTGTCCACCAGGAGGGAAACAACTTTCATTGACTTGGCAGCACCGAGGGAGCAGGTGTGGGGAGAGGGGCTGGGCTGGAGCTGAGTTTTGTGGCTTAATTTTCGGGGAAATGGGACCAGAGATGTGCACATACCCCATTGCACTCCCTGGATGGCATTGAATTGTCACCTGGAAGCTTTTCTCTCTCTGGAGGCTTTCCCCTCTCCTTTCTGTGCGTCCCAGAAGGGAACTGAGAGTCCTGGTAGAGTGAACAGAGAGATAATGCTCATATGGTTGATTTACTACACTGTTACTACATTGATTGAACCCAGATACAAGTCCTAAAGACAAAGCTGTACATCCTCAGGCATTAAAAATGCTTTATTTCAGTTGTCATCCTGTATTGAACTATTCTGAGTGTCTCAGGAAGGCTTAAGCTTCTTTGGATGTGGCCATTTGGGCTGGATTGGCAAAGGAGCATCTACAAAGATATATCTACCCCACAAAAAAAAAAAAAAATCATTGCTATAGCCCCTAGTCTAGGAATGCAGGAAAAGGGCAGTTTGAGCAAATGTTGGTCAAAAGGAAAAAAGAAAAAGAAAAAAAGAAAAAGAAAGAAGAAAAAGAAAAAAAGAAAAATGAAAAAGAAAAAAAAAAGAAAAAAAAAAGAAACTCTTGGGGAGAGAAGGGGTCAAACACATCTCTTGATGTTTTTCTGCAGGTGACTTCGGTTTCAAAGCCACTTGTGTCCTTCATGACAGAGCATGTGGCTCTCCACAGCCCCTTGAGGTTTTCTGATCAACTCTCAGGCTGCTGGAGCAGAGAGCAGGGATTTATATGGAGGAGCCACGGAGAGAACAGACAATTCTGAGACCTGCAAACCAGCCTGGGTGGATTCAATTACAGCCTCCAGACGAGTCGGGTAAAGCAACAACAAAAGCCAGTGGCTCCAGCCTTTGAAATGCCAACTTACAGCGTGAGCAGGGGAAAATCACACTTTGTTAACTTCTTGTTTAGGAAAAAAAGAAGCAGAACTGCTTCCTTTAATGACACATTAGCTGACAGTGGTGCTTTTATGACTCTTTCCTAGTCACCGATGAATCACTGGATGGAAGTGCAGGGACAGACTGTTCCTATCTAAAGGTTGCAGTCCCAGGGGTTCAGTGTCACCCAAAACAAGGTGCTCCTCTTGCTCCTGCTCTCCCTCATGTCTTCAGCATCAGGAATTCATCCAACCCGAGGTCTTGGAGAGCTGCTGAGCCCAGGATCACCTCTGATACCACTTGAGGTGTGTGTGTCACCAGAGGCATCTCCATCCCCAGACCAGACTCAGGGAATCTCCACCACGGCTTCTGCTTCCCACCACGGCGAGCCAAGGAGTCTCTGGAGTTTACCAGGCACTTCTTCCCTCCTGTTCCCTCCTAATGCACTTCATATGTTTAGGCATTTCCCTTCGCAGACATCCGTTCTTTCCAAATTCTTTACATTTCAGATTATACATCCTTGGGTTTGATCTTTTGCATTAAAAAATGGGGTTTTTTTCGATGCTTAATAGTGAGGGCTTAGTGCATCTGCCAGAGTTCCTGGCACAGCCAGTGTCCTGCAGGAGCAATTACTTTCCAGTGAGTCTCTAAAATTGCTTATTTACTTCCACTTGTAGGCCAAAAATACTTTAAAAATCAGGACAGTTTTTTCCAGTTACACAATCACCCGAAATATCTTGAATCCATACACTTCCACTGTGGTTCAATAGTCAATCTGAAAATAGCCAAAACAGTTTGTAAAGTACTTTCAAAGTGTTCTCTCCCAGCATTTTAGGCTTCAGAAGTGCAGCTTCACGAGTCCAAGTCAACCAACACCACGAAGCAAAATCAATTCCCCTGATTTTATAATAACCCAGGGAAAAGAGCCGGCCCAGGAGAGGGCAGCCAGTCTGTGCTGCTCCTCAGCAGCTTCCTGAGTGGAATTATCGCAGCCAACCACTTCTAGAAAGCCCTTTCATGTCTATTCTTGTCAGGTTTATTTACTGCTCTGGGTAAAACAAAACCAGAATTGATTTCTGACCAGCCTTGAGATTTGGGATATTTTTTCCATTAGAGTTTTTTAATTAATTATAGTGAGTTTAAACCATCAGTGTGGGACAGCAGCTGCTCCTACCCTTTTCATTTATTGAAAGGATTGATAAAACCTGTTTTGGACAATAGTAGTTGAAGTATCAGATCCCCTCCCTGTCTTGAGGGCACAGGTAACAAAGTGTGCAAGGATCTTCTGAAGATCTCCAAAAAAAAAATCTTCCAAAGATCTCAAAGCAACTTTGCAAATTGAGACTCCATTTGTTTTCCTTACTCATGCATATTTTAAATTCCCTTTTAAGTTTCAACGGTTTGCATGGGTGTAATTCAGAGCAGACTGGGGCCTTACATATTTTGCATACCAACGAGTTATGTGAGTCCATTTTCTGGAGAAAAAAAAAAAAAGATTATATGAACATTATGATGCAGTTGTGGAGTAACTGGCTGAAAAAAAAAAAACTAATACAACAAACCCAGAAGGATTTACTTTGTAATTTTAAGCTCATGTCCACAAATGAAAACAAGCTTTGTGTCCATCAACAATGTCCAGGAGGGAATCAGCCTTTCTCCAAACTGACTGAAGAACCGTGGTCTTAATTTATAGGTTTAAGTTACAGGCACTTTTTTTTTTTTTAACGTATACATATATGTATATATAAGGCATCTAGGTTTTAAATGATATTGCAAAAGTAGAAATAGCATGATAAACCTTCAAAGCTGAAATAAAAAAGAACCTGTGTTTTAACTTAGTACTGAGTATTTATACAGCCGGCACCGTTTAGTCCGGCGTGTTTGAATGAGTGCGAGTCTGTGGTTGCAGTTGTGTATAAAAATATTGTAGCCTGCTCCTGCTTTAGGAACTAAACTCCAGTTCCCAATAGCTCCCTCTGTAATTCTCTTTCCAAATAAAAGGAAGAACTATTCCTGGCTCGTAACGGTGTATTTCTGTGGCTTCTTGAACTATAATGAAGGCAGTCTGGAATGTCAAAAATTACACACCCAGTGCCAGCTCTGAACCCACGGTAATTTAGGCTTCAAATGTTTTGAAGTTTACATTTTGAGTCTGTTATTGTACAACTTTTTAATTAAAATGTTGCTGTAGTCCAGATCACTAATGCTTCTTGCTCAAAGATCCATTAACATCTATCTTCAAACCACTACTTAGGGAGTTTGACAATTTTGGTATTGAGGGCTAAGGCCATCTGCTTGGAAAATTATTTGGGTTTTATTTGGCTCCTTCTAATTGTAGAAATTCAAAGACATCTTTGATATCCAGTGGATTCCAACAGCGGAAACATCAGTTCTCTCCCTCTAAATGTTTCAGTGCTGTCTCTCCTCAGACTAAATCTTGGGGCAGCTCAAGGAAAAACGAGCCAAACTCGTCGCCGAGGAATCGGGTTTGGATTTTCCTGCAGGGACAATATGTACCATTGATGCACGTTATCAGCTCTGTGTTTTCCCACCAAAATACTACTAAATAAATCAGAAAAAATGTTGACAAGCTCACTTGGGGCTTCTAGATGTCCTGGAAACCCAATAACAGCTATTCTTAGGATTAACAGCTCCATAGACTCTTCTTGTTACCGTCAGTAGCAGAGAGTTTGTAGACATTTATGCCTGAAATATGCCTTCACATTTATGCCTGAAATATGCCTTCACATTTATACCCTGTGTACAGTGAAGTGAGACTTTAACCTGACTTTCTGTCTCAGGTCAAATTAAAATTCCTCCTGTGTAAATAGGGGGAATTTATCACAGTATCAGCGAGAGATACAAAACCTGAAAGTTGACATCACAAGACGGGGTTTTGGGGGGGGTTGGGGTGGGTTTTCTTTTGGGGAGGTAGGAAGGTCCTCCTGAAGCCAATGTCAGAGCTGGCCCAGCTTTTGAAGGAAATTCCCTCAAGGATTTCCCAACAAGGCCTCCAGAAACATATCAGCTGGCTGGAGGAACAACTGAGCAGGACAGCAATGTCTTCGTGATAATTCTGCATGTTGAGGGGGAGGTCAGAGCTTTCCAGCTGTTCCTTGTGCCAAATAACTCATAAATCTATTTACATTTAGTCCAGGTTTAGATAATTTTAGTACTGAGGGCTAAGGCCATCTGCTTAGAAAGCTATCTGGTTTTTATTTGGCTCCTTCAAATTGTAACTCCTGTACAATGTACAATCATATAACTATTATTCTCTTTGCATTTACTAATGATTGTACAATAATAACAACAATTTCCAGCGGAGCATCCATGTCCCCTAAAGGCTTGGAGAGAGCTCTGGGCAGCTCTTAAGGAAACAAAGTCCTTTCCTATCTGAAACAGTCACTCAGCCAAAAAGTACATTGAAAAATAGAGTGGACATTGTTAGTGTCTGACTGGGTTGCCTGTGAAGGCTTCAAACCTTCACTTTTATCACCCCACACCTCAATATTTTGTACCAAGAGAAGCAAAACCCCCCTGACATGACAATGGGAAGGAGCTTTCTTCTTACTAAGCACATTTTTTTGCACCCAGTGCATCTCTTGCCGTGAAACCCTGTCCCATACCTGGTTTCCAACTCTGAATTTTGTTTTTCAGGTGTAAGTGAAATGAGGTGTTATTATTTCCACCTAATCAAGGCAAAAGCAGTTTCACTTTCTTTGAAGCTTTTTATCTCCCTACAACTGGATTTGAATCTCTGACTTCATCACCACAACCCCAGAGCCATAACCACAAGGCCACATGGTCCCAGAGCTGTTTTTGGAGGTGGTGGTGATGTGAGTTATTTTAGAAGCTGCTAGCTATAAATTTCAGCTATATTTTGAAGGAGGGTTAAGTGAGCTTTGAAAGTCCTTGGTGAGTCTGTCCTTTGGTGACTGGTGGGCAATTACTGAGGCCACTGGCAAGAGCAGGAATGGAAGGGCCACGGAGCAGCTTCCACCAGAAACCACCGAGTGCAAACAAACAGCAATTGTGAGCAACAGTCAAACTAATTGTCCTTGGTGGTATTGCTGTCCCAGGACGGGCTGTGACGCAGAAAGTCAATCTGCACAAAGTCAGGTTTTCATTACGCCGAGCTCCAAATAGCATCAAAACAAGGCAATTTTAGACGGTGTGATAAACGCAGCCCAACCACCTTGAGTCTTTTTTGAAAAGGCTTCACCCTGACCCTGCAGTTCAGGAGGTTTTTTTTTTTTTTTTTTGCACTCCTGGTTTCCTGCCTGAAAATAAACGTGGATCTGCTGTTCCACACCACTCGTTCCATTGAACCGCCAGCTACGGCTGGAACTGCAAAAAACTTACATTTTCAAATAAGGATCCTTTGCCAAAATGATAGGCTGGATTTAAAAGCCTCACTTACCAAGACCCATTCAAAGGAGAGTGCCCTGGCACAGCAAAAGCCCCACTGCTGGGTATGATGTGGGATAAATGCCCCAAAATGAACAGCAGAACAAGTTACTAAAAGCTACAAAACGTGAGATTCAGCTCTCTCACATCAAGGAACTGTTTACATTTCTCTGTTCTCCTAAGAGTAATTTCCGACTGCACAAGTTGAGCCACATCTGTGTGAAATGTAGATAAACTGGGGAGTAAAATGATTTCAATCAGAATAAGGGTCATCTGAGAGATGGTGGCTGAGAGATGGTGATAGTTACTAATTCAAGATTGTGCTTCATCTATTCAGCTTCCAGTTCAGTATTTTGCTGTCATTGGTCCAGCAAAGCACAACTGCTTGAGCAGAGCTATTGAGACCAGTAAAACACATAAATTTTGCTCTCTTCCTCCTGATATAGATGATCTCTCTCACTGGAGATGTTCTCACATAATAGTCAAGCTCCAAAGGAAAGGCAGAGGGCAAAAATGCTGTGAACTCCACAGAGATGGTCAACCTCAGAAACAGAATAATGAATTTTTTCTTTCTGTAAGGCATAACCTAGTGGTCCAGGGAACAACTGAAGGACTGAAGGGAATCATTGAAGGAGAAGAAATAAAATGGGTGAGAATTCCTCATATTTGTAGCGCTGGAATAGTATTAACTGGATAAGAACTGGCCTTATCATGCCAGAGAGGGATTAATTCGCCATCACTTTCTCCCTTAAATACAGAGCTTTACAATTCCTGAGCCTACACATTCAAGCTGGGGTTGATTAAAATTGGGAAGGAAGAATAAAAACACCTTACTTCCCAAAAAAAGGGCAGGTCAGGGAAATCCTCCTGCTCCAATGAACCTGCTCCCATGATTGTCCCTCCAGTGTCTGAGACAATTCTGAGACTAGAGAGGACAGGGAGATGTCACCAGTGGTTCCTGTTCATGCCCAGGGCAATAAAAGACCCTTAAGTTGACCCAGACAAAGATGACAAATACTGGAAATACTCCTAGAAAATCAGAGAGTCACACCAGTCTAATAACCTGGATTTATCATCTCTGATTCCAAGTCATTTTTACCGACGCATACGAGGAGTCACTTCGCGGTGAGATTTCTTAGGGTCTTGTACAATGGCAAGGCAGGATAAAATAGCCTTCTCAGCAATGAAGGTCACATCTATTCTGATACTTGAAAGCATTTTTGGAAGCAGGAGTCCCTTTGGAATTGCAGTGAAAAGCCCTGCAAGCAAAAATACAATACAAAGGACTGAGGTTACGTGTAAAACGCGGGGTGAAGGCAGCGATAAAGTGCAGTTGACCCCTCCTGTTGTCTCTCAGGAAATCAGAATTCAGTTGTGCCTGTTATAACTATTATTTAATAGTTGAGGAATGGCAGCATTTAGAGATTTGTGCTGGACACAGGCCTTTTAGTGAAGAACTCACAACAGCCATTTTGTCCTGGTTTCCAGGAAGAGGAAAGGTTGCTCCTGGAGCCTAGAGAAAAACTGTCACAAAAATCTCGAAGGAAAAATTAAATAAAATAAAATTAAAAAAAAAAAGAAAAAAAAAAAAAGAACAAACAAGGAAAACATTTCACTAGAGCCCATCGTTGGAAAAAAAAAATAAAAATATTTTTCCATCCAGAGAAATAACTATAAATAACGTTTGAACTATTAAAAGGGCGAACGCAGAAAAAGGCTATTTACATAGGAGCGTTTTGTGCTGCTTCAGTCTAATTTGTCACTGATGTAGGAGCCTCATACGTTAGCTGGAGAAAATCCAGAGCTTTCAAAGGTTTTCTGTCAGGGCTTGAAAAGTTGCCAGTTTTTTTAATGGAGCCGAGCAGTCTCAGGCCTGTTGTTCTCAGAGATTTTGTGAGCCAGGGCCGCATGTTAGCAGGAAACAGAGCCAAGTGGGCTTCCTGAGCGTCTGAGAGAGGAAACTCTGTAATAAGCATGGAGGCTGTGGTTAAAAATAACTCTGGTATATAAAGGCTGCAAAGGATCCCCTCTCGCTCACACTCGCCGCTGCCTCTTGGCCGCTGTTTCCCGCTGACTCCCTGTGAATGAGATGCTTCGCCATCGCGCCCGAGCAGGTGGTTTTTGGGGCAGGAGAAGGGCAGAAAACAGCCTGTGAAGAAGCTCTTCTGGTGCCTGTTTTCAGCCAGAGAGACCCAGGCTTTATTTCAAGTGTTTTGCCAGGCTCAGCCGGGCGGCCTTTCGGTGTCTGACTCCAGGGCCGAAGTAAAAGTGGCGTCGAAAAATAAACTCGGGTTTTCTCCGATATGAAACTTGAAAAAAATTAAAAAAAAAAAGGGGAACAGGGCGAATCATGCAAGCTCTTGAGCAATAGGTGAAAGGGCTCCCTAAATTGTTACCACCAGGCCCAGTGTGGCTTGTACCACTTCTGCTCCAGAAGGTTTAATCCCACCCTGGCCCCCCCTCCTCCTCGCTCAGCTGGAGGGGCTGGATGTGGCAACCACCAGCTGAAGGGGTTGGCCACCATCAATCAGAGCTGTGCCACCATCAATCAGAGCTCTGCCACCACCAGTCAGAGCCCTGCAGTCCCCCTGCCTCGGTTTCCTACCCTGCTTCTCCTCCCCAGATTCATTTTGCATGGGATTAGGCCCATCTCCCTTCTCTCAAAGGCAGTGATTTTCCTTGCAAATGCTGGAGAAAACCCACGCTGGTTATTTGGCAGATGAAGGCACCTTTTCCCTGCTGTAACCTGACACGAACAGCACCACTGCACTCACTGAACACTTCTTTGTAGCCCACATTATGCTGTAATTGGCAAAACTCATTCTTCCCAGGCTCGTGTTTTTATTGCGAGCATTTATTTGGCGCTTTATGTGGCAAATGAAAAGAAAATTTCACAACTCATTCTACAAAGTTGCATTGTATCAGGCTGCCCCTTGAAAAAGCATTTTGTTGCTCAAGAATGGCTGCAACCGTTCGAGGGATTTCAACAGTGTTGTTCTCTTCAGCTCCCATTGCTGTATTTACTACAGCACCAAATATTAGTAATTTTGGTCAGTGTCAGCCCTGACAACTGGCACTTGATTCCACCCTCAGCAGTAAGTGTGAGGTTCCTTGCAGGCATCAGCCCGACAATCTGGGGCAAAATTTTGGGTGTATGGAAAAAAAAATGAGCTGAAGTTTCGTTTCCCAATTGAAAGTGTTTTCTACAAGACACAAAGCACTGCTCCTAAGCTCGGATGTAGCCAGGAATTTAAACATATATATATATATATATATCCTTAAATGTAGGCATTAATAGCTCAAGAAAAAAAATAAATTATCACAACAATGGGCTTGAGCGTCTGGAAAGAAAAGTCTGTCCCAAAAATATCCCACTGATGTTTCAAAGCTTAATCATAATGATATAAGTGATTGTGATCATGGAAAAAAATTATATACCATTCTGAATACTTCAGTGATCTAAGTCTGCAAGGACTTCAGAGGCCAGGAAGACAAGTGAGATCAGCTGCTCTATACATACATGTCATGCAGAGCTGCCTGTCTTCCTCTCACTGGCCAATTCACTGGGCTCTGATTCACACTTCCATGTATTCAAACAGGGAAAGTAATTCCAGGCAGGCAGCAACACCAATTAACAGCGTCACGGTTAATGAAATGCCTGCTCCAGTATTTCCCATTACTTAACTGCAGGACATATGACTAATCATACAGGTGCAGTACAAAGAAGGTATTTTATAAAGGAGGACTAAACCCCACATGTTCATCACGTTAAACGAGGCTTTGCAACCTACTCCTACTTTGTATATTTGGTGAATAAAGCTCCACTTATCAGATCAAACCATAACCTATAACGACGTTGTGCATCTGCCAACGAGGGGAAAAAAAACCCCAAAGCCTTCCTCACTTCTAAGCAATTCTCTTCTTGTGGCTGGTTTTAAGCTTTGTCCAGTCTTCTCTGCCCCTCCCCCAGTTAAAAACCTGTGAACTTCAAAGTGACAAAAAGCTCTGCTAAGAAGGCCATCTGCATCTGCCGTGCTGACTCAGACTGCAACAGATCTCACAAATTAAAAAGAGAAAAAAGTGCAGCTGATTAGGGCTTTGAAGTTCCCTCAAACAGAATTTTCCCCCCTGCATTAATTAAACCCCAAACACAGTTCTCACTTCTAAACCCGGTTAACTTGGTGCATCTGACAACATCACTAATTGTCCCAAGTGGACATGAGAGATAAGGCATCATTTTCCTTTTTCTCCTGTCATCTCCAACCAATTATATAAATTAAAATGCAGACCAGGAACATCCAGTGTAACACTCCTGTATTCCAGAATTAAATGATTTTCATCTTATTGGGCTTCTGACTTTGTGGAGCTTATTAGATATTTTTTTGTAGTAAGAGTAATTTTTCTGAATGAAACCACGTAGGTACCTCTGTCCTATGTTCCTGTTATTCCACGCCCTTATTGCCCATTTCTTCACTAAATATTTGGTTCTGTAATCTAAAGTATTTGGTAACAACCGAGAGAACTACTTGTCATGATCAGTGAGTGACATTTCCAGCGGTTTCACTGATACAATTCAACACGTTTGCAGAGTTTTGGAAACTGTGGTATCATTTCACAGTTCTGCCAAAAAAAAAAAAAAAAAGTAAGAAAAAAAAAGTAAAAAAAAGATCTTTCAAATGTGTTTTTAATTGACAGCTGAAAGGGACATCTGCAATGCGACATATGTGCATTCAGCACACACGTCAGTAAGAGCTGGCAGAAACACAGCTCCATACCTAATCAAAGCTGATCATTAAAAAAACTGGCATAAGCTATTTAGGTTTGAAGAGTCCCTAAATCAAAAATGACAAAAAAATCCTTTCCAGCTGAACACTGTCATTCTTCACACAGCAAATTCAAGGAACAATACATAATTACCTCCATTAAATTCATTAAACAGATGATTTTTTTTTTTTGCATGATTTGCTCAACCATGAATGTATTTTCTTGCATATTTCTGAGAAAATTTACTTATATAGTTTGACTTATTTGTTGAAATGGAACTGAAGCTGGTTTCCCCTCTGTACTGATGGGGGTCTGCCTTGCTAAAGCAGGTTGGAAGCCTCAGGGCTTGACTTTTGCTAATCTTTGGGAGCTCAGTTAATAAGGCTTTCAATCAGACCAATTAAGATTGCCATCACCAGGAATGGAAAGAATAGAACTGTCAATAACCACGTTTGAAAAAGCAGAAGTGCTAAAAAATATTTCTGTTCTCTCTTTGGGACAAAGCCAGATGCTGTCTTGAGATCAGACAATAATGATGTTGAAATACTTTCCATTCCAGTAACTAAGGAGGATGTTAAAACAACTGCTACTCATCTCAAACAATATTGAGTTGCCAGGTCTGGGTAACCAGTGAGTGTTTCAAAAGCACCAACTAAGGACATATCCAGATGGTTAATGTTTATTATCAATCCATTTCAGAGCAGTGGGGAAGCCCCAGGTGACTTGAGGAATGTGAATATTATGTCAATATTACAACAGGGTAAACAGAATGACCCAGATATGCCTGTCAGTGTTACATAAACCTGGGCAGGAGACTGGGAGGACTTGAGACATAAAAGGAATTCTAAATAAAGGTGGTTTGGTTAATGACAATGGTGTTTCAAATAAGGATGTGCAGGGTGATTTTCACAATAAGAAACAAGCACACGACAAATGAACAGGGTGTGCACATGCAAATTGGTCCAACCACAGCCTGATACATCTGGAGATTGAATTTAGATTTCAATCAAGCAGGTTTATTAGTTCTTGATCTTTTTTTATCATCCCTTGCCATTCAGTGTTGTTAACAATGACCTGGAAGAAAACAGAAATTGGTACTGATAAAGTCCTAGATGACAAAGCTCAAGGAAATGCAACATGATTTGAAGAACATGTAATTGTTAAAGGATTATTTTAACTACCCAGGTAGACACAGACCCCACACATGGCCATAGCTGAAGGCCACACTTCTAGGAATGGAACATGCAAGCAGCCCTGCTTTTTGGGATAGCAAAAATCAGTTCTTACCTAGACCAACAGGTAGAAAAATTGGGGCATCAAAGTTGCTCTGCTGTCAGATGTTTGTTTCCATGGCATCTTTTTGCAGCCTCTACCTCCCATCCCTGCAGTTCTAACTAACCTGGATTCCTCCCAGTTTTTCCAAGCACCTTTTGATGCTTCCCAGGCCTGCCACCAACATTTCCACCAGGCCTCCCAGGGCTCTGTTCCACCTTTCAGTCTCCCCCCATGTCCCATGTGCTCTGCTTTCAACACTGTCACAAATTAAATCTTCTCAAAAAGCCTTGAACCAGCACTGAGAGCAGAGGGTGCACGTGGTGGTGCTGCCCTGGGCCCAGGAGCTAAGGCAGAATCATGGAATCACAGAATGGTTTGGCTTGGAAGGACCTCAAGGATCGTTTTGTTCCACTCCTTGTCATGGGCAGGGACACTTTCCAATATCCCAGCTTGCTCCGACCTGGCCTTGGACACTCCAGGGATGGGGCAGCCACAGCTTCTCTGGGCAACCTGTGCCAGGGCCTCCCCACCCTCACAGGGAAGAATTCCTTCCCAATATCCCATCTAAACCTAATCTTGGTCAGTTTGAAGCCATTTCCCCTTGTCCTGTCACTCCATGGCATGAAGGAGCTGGGGGAGAGGAGGACTTTGCCAGGCAGTGACTCAGTACAAGACCATAACAGAGGGTACAATTCGAGTCCTTGTCTAAAGAGAGGTGTCTTGTATTTGTCTGCTGCTCCACTTTTCCAGTGCTCAGACCTCACAAAAACACTTTGGAAATATGCAGATGGTTCGGAGGAGAATTACAGAAAAAATATTAAAGGAAAATATGTCTTAACTAAAAACTTAATGAGCCCCTTCAACACCAGCTCATCAAAGAGATGGTTCATCTTTGTCTGTGAGTCCCTGCATGGGAACGAGCTCCAGTCATGAAAGGTCTGGTCAAAAAGGCTCCTTTCTCCAATTAGTTCATGGTGTTACTTTAATCAGACAAAAGACCTAGAGGATTAAGTCTCTCTCCCCAAATTAAGAAGTGCGTCTCCAACACATACCCGTATATTTCATTTTATGTGGTCGTTTACATCATTTTATCAACTTCCTTGAGAGCAGATTCTAAAAAGCGCTAACTCAGAACCTGCAGTTTAAATTAGTAAAAAAAAAAAATGTACAGTCAACAAAACTGTCAATTTGAGAGCAGGCAGGGAAATCCTCTGATAACTTTCATTTCAATATGAAGGGGGATGTTACCGGTACTGTGATTTTCTCTAAGGAGCTAAGAGGTCTCATTCTCGGCTCGTTTACCCTGCTATTAATACTATTACGTTTGCTCTAGGTGCAATCAGGACTTTCTGAGAACAATCCCCGAGAAAGGAGGGTTTTGTTTGTTTGTTTGAGTAGCGCGGTGACTCAGAGCTCGAACAGCCAGGTGACGTGGGCATTGCACCAACCCATCCAGCCGCAGAGCTCCACTGAGCACAGCCCCGGCTTGGATTCTTCGAGTAACCTGCAAAATCCTGATGGCAATCCCTTAAAAAGTTTCTCTTGATCTAAAAGCAACAAGGGAGATCAGCAGCAACACCTAGAAAAATCAACTTTGCCATATAAAAATGGTTGAGTCCGTGTTTACGTTGGCTGGAAGACAAATCACACATCATTGAGCTCTCCTCTACCCACAGCAGATTAACAAATACTTTCTAATCTCACATTCTTCACATTTATACACCAGTGGCATCACTCCTGATCTACGCTGAGTGAGATCACTGCCAGGGACTTGGGTTTAGATATTTAAAATAAGCGTTGTGAGCAGCAAAAAGCCTGCAAATGTCAGCACAACTGTCATGGACCGAGTGGAAGGTCATGGCAAAGTTGTTCTCAATTTGCTCAGAGCCCAGTGACTCACAAGGTAAATAAATTCTCCCGTTTGTCTCCCCAGGTTTAGTGCAGCTCTCGATTTTTTTAGGCCGTGAAGTTGTTATTTGTTGAGCTTTGCTTTCATCCGCTGTGCCCGCTAAACGTTTCCCTTACACAAAGAAAAAGCAGAGTTTGGTGCCAGTGCAGGGCTGTAAACAAAGTCCTTCCAGTGCCTACTGGAAGGCAGCATCCGACTGGACTCCTCGGTGAAACCTCCACGTCCAGTTGTATATCCTAGAAACAAAATATTTTGTTATAGCTGTTGCTGAAATCACAAGCACATAAACTGACACAGACGCTCGGGGTGTGTTATCAAGGGAACGTTCACATTCATTCTGAATTCATCAGAGTATATTTTCTTGGCTGACTCACAGCCCCATATATACGTATCGTTCACTTACGAGCATTTTATTAGAGGAAAAGAGTTTACATTGAAAGATTACACAAGTGTGACATTACAGAGCCATGAGTCACATCTTTGTGTACGGCGTTACCATGCATTCAGTATATTGATTCTGCTCCAGTCACAGGAGTTTGGCTGCTCCTCCTGGCCAGCCTGTGAACTTTTCGAATAAAAACTATAGAAAGTTAAACGGGAGATACTCCCGGTTTTAAAACATGTGGAGCTATTGAAACGATCGTTTACTCAGCCCAGCGACTGAGCTTTCCAGAGATGGTTGCACCAGCCTGGGATGGGCTCTGCTGAACTGGCTCAAAATGCCCCGGGAGAAGCAAAGCCCATCAAGGGAATCCCCCTTTCCCCTCCCTGGGCACACCAGGCATAAAAGTGAGAGCTGTTCTCCTGTGCTCCTCTGACACCCAGCTCGCTCAGAAATCCTTTTAGAAGTGATTGCAGAGGAAATATGGAGGAGGTAAGAGGAAAGCACAGCTCTGCCTCTGAACAGGCTCTCAAAGGATCGGTCTGTCCTGGGATAGATCATCATTTTCCCCCCTTTCAGAACCGTCACTTTTGCTCTTTCACTCTTGGATGGCAGCCAAGCAGCTGTGATCCTCAAAAACAGGAGTCTGGGGCGCGTTATCAGAATTTATTGGAGAATTGTTCCTTAAGACTGGCATCTGAGCCAGAGGCCAAGGTAAGGGAGAAGAACAGTCTTCCCTTCTGAGAAATCCAGCCCAGGACCATAAATTGGCTACGACCAGAGGAGATCACAGAAGCTACTTGCATTATTTCTCTCATAATGTCACAGGGCAACGTTGATTTTGGCAAACTTTGTGCAGCAAATGGAAACTCTGCTAGAGACCTGGACTTCCATTAAGCGCAAAACTCCAGCAGAGACCGTACAAGAGTGGCATTAAACACCTTTCTATCAGCACTGAGATGTGTCTGAGACATTTAGGGTGACCAATGCAGGGGGCCCCTGTCACCAGCTCACCAGTTTACACATGGGAGCAGGGCATCTGTGTCCCTGCCTGTGCTCTGGACTCCTTCCACTCCCACCCTCGTGTTCTGGGTCTGGTCCCACCCTGTGCTCCAGGGATGAGGCTGGATCATGGGGCAGCTGCTCTGAGGTGTGGGGGGATCAAACCCTTCATTCATGGTGTCTTCCTCAGCATCCCCAGGACAGGGAGCCCTCAGTGTTGCCTGTCCCACAGCAGGTGCCTCACGGTGTGGTGGAGCTTGGACTCAGCAGTGTTCCCCCATTCACAGCCCTTTGGTGCCTCCAGGGCAGGAACCCCCCAGTGTCCCCCATCCCACAGCAGGTCCCTCACAGTCCCTGTCAGAGCTTGGCCCCATCAGTGTCCCCTCATGTCACAGACAGTCCCTTGTGTCTTTCAGGGCTGGGTCCCTTTGTTCCCCCATCCCACAGAGGTCCCTCACGGTGTCTCTCACACACGGTCCCCTCATGAGGGAGGGTCCCTCAGTATCCCCAGGGCTGGGACCCCTCTGCGATGCTTCATCCCTCGGTGTCCCGAGGGGACACAGAGACCGCTCGGATTCCCCCCGGCTCCCGGTGCCGGGGCACACGGACCGCTCAGTTTCCCCTCTCCGGCCGCTGCCCCGGGCGGGGGTCGCGGCTCCCCGGCCGCCCCCCGGCCCTGCCGCGATCCCCGCGCCGAGGGGAGGGCGGCGAAGGGGGCCCGTCCCCGCTCGGCTCCGCTCCGCCCCGCTCGGGCTGGGACCGCCGCCGCCGCGTCCTTTTATACCGGGGCTAAATTTAGGCTGCGCCCGAGCCGCTGCCTCCCCGCCCGCCCCGTCCGGGACGCGTTTCCTCCGCTCCTGCAATTGGCCTGAGGCCGCCCGCGCCCGCGTTATAAGGTGCGGAGGGCGGCCGGCCGCGCTCGTCCCGCACCATGGCGCTCAGCGACACGGCCCTGCCCTCCTTCGCCACCTTCGCCAGCCCCTGCCGCGAGAAAGCGCTGCACGAAGTGAGTGTCCGAGCGTCCCCCGGCGCAGAGCACCGACGGCTCATCGCAGGGATGGGCGGCGGAGCCGCGGCTCCGCCGCACCCCCGGCTCTGTCCCCTCGGTCCCCCCCAAGGCGAACGCACCTCTAACCTTGTCACTTTTCTCTCTCTCCCCAGAGGTGGAAATGCGAGCAGGAGGCCAAGACCCCCGCTGGCACCTGGGGCGGCCTCTCGCCGCGCAAAGAGGATGAAGATCTCAACAACGTGCTGGATTTTATCCTTTCCATGGGCAGCGATGGCTACGGCCAGGGCGCTGCCGGCGGGGACTATCCCCCCGCCCAAGGCGAGAGCGGTGGCTTTTACCAGACAAACCCATCCCCGGGATGCTACAGTGCCCTGGAGCAGGGCAGCCCCCCGCCCTACAGCGCCGGCATCGTGCCGGAGATGATGCGCTCCGAGATGGACTCCAGCTACTGCCCTCCTGGCAGCGTCCACGGGCGGTTCTTCGTGACACCCACCTTCGGGGGGCCGCAGTTCGTTGAGAACATTAAGCCCGAACCCGACATGGACAATTATGGACCGGTGCTGGGTCTGGTGCCCCAGGCTTGCCCAAAGATTAAGCAGGAGGGCAACGCGACCTGCATGATGGCCTACGAGCAGCCCCGGGTGGCCAGTTCCCCCCAGATCCCCGGGGCAGAGACGCCCCCGCTGAGCCCCGACGATCTCATGGTGAATGACTGCCACACGCAGATGATGTGCCCCTCGTCCGTGCCCTTCCAGCAGAGCTACCACCCGGCCTCCGGCTTCCACCACCCGCAGACCCACCTCCAGTACCAGAACACCTCCCAGTTTGGCCTTTTCGAGGACAGCCTGCCCTTACAGCCCTCGGCTCCCCGGGGCATGCTCACCCCTCCTTCCTCCCCTCTGGAGCTGCTGGACTCCAAACCAAAGCGGGGCCGTCGGTCCTGGCCGAGGAAGAGGACGGCCACTCACACGTGCACCTACGCGGGCTGCGGGAAGACCTACACCAAGAGTTCGCACCTGAAGGCCCATCTCAGGACACACACAGGTAACCAGGGCTGGTGGCTTCACCCGGGGATGCTCTGCGGGCCGGCTGGGGTAGCCCTGGGTTGAACAGTCTGCTTTAAAACGGGGCTTTAACTGTTAAGTCCGGGCGTGCTCACAGAGCTGCGACAGGTGGGCAGGGCTGTAACGTCCAGGTGTTTTCCTGCCTTTTTCACGGCAGGTACGGGTGGGTAAGGGAATCGCTGGAGCAGTTCTGTTTAGGTTTAAGGCACTCGGGTAGGGGTGAGCTCGGGAGGCTGCCTGGCTGCCGTGGGAGTGCCCTGCTGAGTCACCACTCTCCGCTCTCCCCACCAGGTGAGAAGCCCTACCACTGCAACTGGGAAGGCTGCGGCTGGAAGTTCGCCCGCTCCGACGAGCTCACCCGCCACTACCGCAAACACACGGGGCACCGGCCCTTCCAGTGCCACCTCTGCGACAGGGCCTTCTCCAGGTCCGACCACCTGGCCTTGCACATGAAGCGCCACATGTAGTGCCGGGGACTCCGCCCCGCCGGTGTTGTGGACGATGTTTGAACTGCTCAGGTGCAGAAGAGCGTTAAAAAACCTGTAGCTGGTACTACGTGGGGAGGCACCGACCGACCGACCGACCGACCGACCGACCGACGCTCCAGGACGGACGCTGAGGGTTTGACACAAGGAGGCTTAGCCAGGAATCTCCTGCAGAGAATCTGCCGTGACTGTATCAGTGACCTGCCCGTCCCGGTCAGGAGAACAGGGGTTATTATTTATGCAGCTTCTGTGAAGGGTAAACTCCATAAGACTCCATACAGACTGTACAGAAGAAGCTGTAAATATGTTTTGTTATTTTTTTTTTCCGATTCTAACCGCCCAGTCCTAAGCTTTACAAGACAATGTTTGTATGGAAACTGCCTGAAGTTGACCCTAGAAGAGATAAAATGAATGTTACTGTAGCTAACAATGTTATTTTAGATCTCAGTTGAAGGCATGGCTAAGAGAACACTCCTCTTGTTAGACTGTTTGGTTCACAGGTGCAATAATATTCTTGTTTGCCATGATCTACACTAGAAGTACAGGGCTTGATGTCTTGTAAGAAAATAACCTATTTTACTGTAATTTTTTTATATATTGTAAATAATTTTATACAATGAGAAATATTGTATATGTAAATAGAAGACAAATGGGTATTTTGCCTATTTCTGTTTTTATAAAAACGTAATTTTTCAATGTTTGAAAGCATTTCATCTTTTTAATAAAATAAGTTTTTAATTCCTGTGATTTTTATTCTCCTTTGAGATCTCCCTGTTACTTTTCCCCTGATGACCAGCAACCACTCGGTTTTGTTTTAAATCACCAGCAACTGTAAGAAGGCACTTTAAAAAATCTGAGCCATGGATTTTTCTAAAACAGACAACAGAGTAAGTAATTCATTCTCAGTGGTAAATAAGATACAGTACAGTGCTTTATCAAAAACTCAACTAGGAAAGCAGATCATATTCAAAACATACTTCCTAAAAATGGTTAAGTAAGCAACACTGTAATTTCAGTCTCATTTCTAGTTTATGCTAAACTATTTTAATAGCATCCTTAATGTTTTCCAGATGCAGTTATAGTTTTGCCAGCAGTGTGTGGGTTTTTACTATAAATTTAAACACTGCATTTTTGTAATTACGGAGGCTTATTTTAAGGCATTCTTATACATAAATTATCCTTGTTCTCAGGAGCTCAGTGCAGAATTCCAATAGAACAGTGGTGGAATTCAAGCACAAATTCACTGCACAGGTTAAAACACCTTCATAACTCATTCCCCCAAACTTGAATTCACTTAATAGTTTGTAGTCCCACCTAGATTTCAGGAGTTAAGAAAGATATTAAATATTTGGGGAGGAGGGGGGATGGAGGGGGAGGAAATCAGTCAGGAGTCCAGATTCTGAAAACTAATCACAAATAAACTGGATACTGCAACAGCTATAGCAGTAAATAGTTGCAAAAGCCAAATTGAGTCTCCCCAAAAGCTCTTCCCCAGCTGTAAACGAGCTCAGAAGTCCAAGGAGTAAATCTGAGCAAGTTATTTGAAACTCTGACAAGGATCCTCTGTTTTTACAGCTCAAGTTTAATGGTGAGTTTTGATACTTGTAGGACAAAAATCACTGTTAATCAAATATGCAGATTCAGCTTAATATTGCAGCATTTTTTTTCCTTAACATCTGGATACATAGAACTTGATTTTAATCAAGATTGTGACATCTTTTTCTGACTTAACATGTTAGAAAATACACAAGAATGAAATCAACAGGAATACATTTAGAGTAAGTGCAAATATAGCTGTTCTTCTGTGAAAGCAAAGGCTGCAGTTGTTCATGTGGAACAGATGTATTTTGGGCTTCTAATCATTGGCATGGAAGAATGAGTTCCACATTTCACTTTTATAGCTCTTTCAAAGTGAAATATAAGGGAGCTTTAACGTTTCTTCATCAAAAACAACACTCATTTATTCGTTAGAAAAAAAATAAAATTGCACAATCTGATTCCAGAAAGTGAGGATGACTTAAAGATGTTCTAAACTTGGCACATTCATTGTTGCAACAGTTCTAGGTATTTCCTTCTCTTTCCCCATAGCTGAAGATTTTCATATTTCAGCACGTCCTTTGGTGTTTATAACTTTAAGAAAACAACTTTTTAAATCCTTACTTTTACCTCTTGGTACTCAGCTGGCTTTCCCTCGTTCTTTCTGAAGAGCTAGAAATAGTTTTAGTGATTCCCAGGTGTCAGGGATGCAGTGCAAGCTTAAACTATTCACTGTTTTGTGACATAATTAGAAGAGACACAGAGGTGTGACATCCCTGTTCCTGAGAAGAGAATGTTCCAAGGAGACCTCAGAGCCCCTTTCAGAGACTAAAGGGACTCCAGGAGAACTGGAGAGGGACTTGGGACAAGGGATGGAGGGACAGGAGAAGGGGGAGTGGCTTCAAAGTGGAAGAGGGGAAATTTCAGTGGGATATTGGGAAGGAATTCCTCCCTTTGAGGGTGGTGAGGGGCTGGGATGGAATGCCCAGAGAAGCTGTGGCTGTTCTATCCCTGGAAGTGTCCAAGGCCAGGCTGGATGGGGCTTGGAGCAACCTGGGCTAGTGGAAGGTGTCCCTGCCCATGGCAGGAGATGGAACTAGATGGGATTTTAGGAGCCTTCCAACCCAAACCATTCTGGGATTCTGGGATTCCAGGGGTGGAAGGCAGCTGCAGTGGTGACCCAGCACAGAGCAGATGGTTCTGCAGTGCCTGTGCAGAGACAAATGTTACCACAGTCACCAACCCTCAAAAAACCCTCGTGTGGCTCCTCTGCATCACCCACCACGGTGGGAGCTCCTCCTCCAGCACCTCAGCATGGGAGCATCCAAACCTGCCTTGGCTCCAGTGAAGGGTCTGGCTGGGAGGGTCATCACTTTTGCTCCTCTTCTCCTGCTCGCTAGAAAGTCTTCAGATAAAACACTCCTTATCTGCCTGATACTGGTACCAAATAACACCCAAACCCCGAGGAACGGTGGAGGCAACACAAGGAGGAGCAGGTTGTGCCCTCTGAGCTTTCAGATCTGTGACTCAACTGAAAATAGGGCAGAGGTATAAATATCAAAGACCTCATATAAAAATATATAAACACAGGCCTCTGAAAGTGGGGAGGGATGGGGGACAAAACACTAATAAAAGTTCACGAGAAACTGTCATTAAAGTTAAAGGGAGGGCACGTGATAATTGCTGTGTGGTCTTTACAGGAAACTGCAGGTTCTTGAATCTTGAGATCATCTTGTAGCAGAAAAAAAGAGATGCTGATCTCACTCTTCTCACATTCCATTATGAGTAATTGTAACTCTCTTTGTCTTTTTTCTTTTTTTTTTCTTTCTTTAATTGTCTTAAATGAGTACATCCGAAGATGTAATTCCAGTAATCTCCCAAGCCTCCCCTGGTCAGCAGGAAATCACTAACGCTCCACATCTTCTAATAACAGACCATCAGGTTGTCATCTCTCAAGTAATTTTGTTCTAATTAACCAGCTGCCTCCTAGGGAGCATCCAGCCACCGCGATCTGCAGCGATCCTGGATTTGATTTTGTCATGCCAGGGAAAGGAAAAAACAACAGAGGTTGTAGTTAACCCCGATGGGAGGAAATGTAGAGTCCGTTGTAAACAAGATTTTCACACATATTCTTCTAAGATACCGCAGCGATGGGCTCACTATTGTTGCAAGATAGATTGTGAGATTAGATAGAGCTCGTTCAGTGTAGAAACGAGCAAATCCTGCACAAAGGTCCTGGTGAAAGTTTTAGCAAATATTTCTGAGCTAGGGCACCATCCCGAGGAGCCCCTGCCCGGTCAGTTCATCCACGCGGGGCTTCAGAGCGTTGTGTTCCGTTCTGCTGAGAACGGTTTTTCTCTCACCTGTCGGGAGAGTCCGTTAAACCTTAAAACCGGCCCCGACACGGGAACTCGTCTGCAGAGACACCGTAACCCCCAAACAGCCCGAACAGCCCCGGGTTCTGTGAGCCCCAAACAGCCCAGGGTCCTGTAACCCCCAAACAGTCCCGGGTCCTGTGACCCCTGAACAGCCTCGGGTCCTGTAAACCCCAAACAGCCCTGAACAGCCCCCGGTCCTGTGACCCCCAAACACCCCGGGTCCTGCAATCCCAAAAGAGTCCCGGGTCCTGTAACCCTCAAACAGCCCTGAACAGCCCCGGGTCCTGTAACCCCCAAACAGCCCCGGGTCCTGTAACCCCCAAACAGCCCTGAACAGCCCCGGGTCCTGTAACCCTCAAACAGCCCCGAACAGCCCCGGGTCCTGTGACTCCCAAACAGCCCCGGGTCCTGTGACTCCCAAACAGCCCCGGGTCCTGTGACCCTCAAACAGCCCTAAACAGCCCCGAGTTCTGTGACCCCCAAACAGCCCCGGGTTCTGTGATCCCCAAACAGCCCCGTGTCCTGTGACCCTCAAACAGCCCTAAACAGCCCCGTGTCCTGTGACCCCCAAACAGCCCGAACAGCCCCGGGTCCTGCCGCTGTGGGGACTTTACAGTCCTTCGGTCCGTTCAGCGCTCGAGGGCGACACAGAGCCCTGAGTACAACCAGTACAGCCCAGCACCACCCCAGCACCACCCCAGCACCCTGAAACAGCACAGCACAGCAGAATCACACCAACGCCCCGGGAAACAGCCCAGCACTACACCAGCACCCTGTGCACAACCAGCACCACAGCAGCACCTCAGCAGTACCCTGGGAAACAGCCCAGCACCACATCAGCACCAACCACACCAGTACCAATCACACCAGCACCACACCAGAACCCTGAAACAGCCCAGCACCACCCCAGTACCCTGGGGTACAGCCCAGCACCCGGTGAGCCAGCAGGCAGGGCGCTTTCAAATCCCTTTTTTTCAACCCTAAAGTGGAAGGTTGGACTAGAAACCCTCTGGCTTTTCTGGAAGTTCACTTTAGATTCAGTTTTGCAGCTGATCATGGCTGGGGGAGTTAAGCTTTGGTGCTGGCTGTGGCTCACTTCGTGCAGGGACGATGCATTTCAGCCCCTGTGAGCCCTTGGTTACTCACAGCCATTTACAAACTGCCTGAAAACATTGACTGGCTCTACACTTCAGTCCTCCATCCACAAGAAGTGCCAAAAAAAGTTTGTCCACTCTTCAAATTATAGGATCGTGTGGTTCTGTGGTTTTCTGTGGTAGAAGCTCTGTGGTTTCTAAAGCTATTTTGTGCACCTCTAACACAGAGTAGCTGTTAGGCTTTGCTCAAATTGAATTTTCAAAGCCAGAATCCCAAGCTCTAGCAATTTCTTTTGCTATATTTAAATGAAACAACTACAACAAAGTCATGTAGCCACTGCTATGGCAACTAGCAGTGTTGAGGGGAAACAGAGAGAGGAAAATTCAATCCAAACCCCCCGTAATTTAACAGGGAGAAAGCTGCCCCTGTTGCTACCATCAGAAACCTACTTGGTGGCACCTACAAACCTTAAAATTCCTTCTTGTCCTTGAAGCAGCTGCTCTCAGCTGGGTCAGCCACAGGCCCCACCTGCCCAGGACACGTCCTGGGGGCCAGGAGTGGAGCAGTCAGAGCTCCTGAACTCTGGCCCTGCAGCAGCTCCTCTGCCATGGCCCAGGATTCGGCACAAACAGGATTCCCATGGATTTGGAGAACAGGGAATGGGTTTGCAAGCCAAACACCAGTAACCTAAAGCACGTGGCCATGCTCAGCTCACAGGGCCTGGAGGTAACTAGCCCAACTTATTGATTCCCAGAGACTCCTTAAAGCTTCATATGGTTTGATCCCACAAATCCCATTCCCAGCTGAGACTGGGAACAGCCTCTGCCATAAACCAGCACCCTCCACTTGCAGCACACAGAGGGTGTAGGGATTCATCCTAAACTTCTTACGCAGAAAATCTCTTTGATTTAGTCTTTTGAGGTCTGACATTTCAGCCACAATTATTTGATCTTACAATATTTAGTGCAGACACAATAAAGGAGTCATAAGCACCTGTTTTATGGAATGAAGAGGGATTAACTTTCCCAAAACCTCTTTTCCAAGCAAAAGGAGAGCAGGAGCAATGAAGTTTTCATTTGCTCTCTCACCACCCTTAGCATTAGTTACCTGCTCTTTTACCTGCTCCCATTATAATTCTTTTTAGCAAATCAGAACTTTTCTGCCCCTTTTTGGTGAGCATAAATTCCTGAACATGGAAACTGCAGGTGAACTTACCTGGTACAGGTTTACAATTAGACAGGGTATTCCTTTAAATCACTTTTACTGTGGTTTCTTGCACTTCTTACAGCTCAGAGCAATCCTGGAATTCTGACATATCATTATGTCATCAGGAGATATTTGGAATATCCCATTGGACATGATCCTCTATGAAATTTAATATATTTTAATATGTTAGTGAGAAGCTACTGAGCCTGAGGCTTAAACACAAAAGAAAACACACAGAAAATATCCTCAAATCCCAACAACCACTTTTTTTACAGCCTGTGCACGATGACAGCACAAGTGGGGTTTGATATCTTAATGATTTTATATTATATTGCAAAATAAGGGATATAGGAAGCCTGGGTGTCCTTCCTGTGGGTGCAAGGGTTGGGCAGAGAGCACAAGGCTTTGTCATTCTGAAAACTGTGATCAAGGACATTTATGGAAATTTAAACAGCAGGAATATATGATGTTTGCTGTTGCAGAGTGTGACGAGATCTCATCAATAAGGAAGGCTCCAGCAACTGCAAGAGACGCTGCATCAGCACCAATAAAAAGTCTTAATTGTTGTAATTACATTAAAAAAAAAGTCAACCAGACAGGAGGGAAAAGGTACTCAGAGTGACTGCACTGATAGTCACCTACAGCAGACGAATTCCTGAGATAAACCTGGTGGCAATTTGATATGGTTTGAAGCTGGCTCCCTGCCAAGTCTCCAAACCTTACCACAAGAAGTCTCCCCCCCCCAAACCTCAGGGAGAAGAGGGAGAAAAACAACCAAGAAAAACAGAAATGAGAGAGACAGCTAAAGCAATATATATATATATATTTACACTTATGTTACAGTTATATACAGTTGAAATATATATACAATTTCACAAGGGAAAGGGAAGGGGGAAGGGAAAAAGGAACAAAACCAAAATAAAAAAAATATATATATATCCTGATTAGTAGCCCAATATCTAGTAACTAAAAGAGTTAGCAAAGAAATATCTCACCACTCTCCTTGGGACAACCGAGAGTCGCTCTGGGACGATCGCCGGCAACCTCCGCCTCCCAAGGTCGACAAGGCCTCACCAGGCCTCACTCCCCAACATGACAGACTCAACAGCAGGGAACCTGCACCTCCAAGCTGCCAGAGGGAAAGAGGCCAAAGCCTTCTCTTCCTTTCTTCTTATAGCCTGGCTTATGTGAAAATCGTAGGGAATACTGGGTAAATCTGGGCCCTTCCTTGGCTGCAAACTGGTCACCAAGGAAGGCCCAGACCAAACCACCACACAATTCCAGCACAGCTCCAGGAGCTCCGAGTTCCACCAGGAGAGCTGGGCCTGGGGTGTGTTCAGGAACCCTCAGCAAATGGTACAATTGTGTTTAACAGCTGGGCTCGGAGCTTGGAGAGCCTTTAGGTTCAAGTTTCCACTTGTAAATGTTTTTTTCTGAGCAGGATGGAGATAAATCCCTTCCCAGGAAACAGGGTACAGGGGGGTCCTTTAGGATTAAGCATGGACAAGGAGGATTAGGGAAGCATTTGGGAAAGCCTAAGGATGAGAACACTGTGCAAGTCAGACACCAAAAATCTGAGTGGGAGCAAAACATGGGCCATGATTTCATAAGAGATGATCTAATTGTAAACCTGTGCCAGGTAAGTTCACCTGCAGTTTCCGTGTTCAGGAATTTATGCTCACCAAAAAGGGGCAGAAAAGTTCTGATTTGCTAAAAAGAATTATAATGGGAGCAGGTAAAAGAGTAGGAAACTAATGCTAAGGGTGGTGAGAGAGCAAATGAAAACTTCATTGCTCCTGCTCTCTTTTTGCTTGGAAAGGAGGTTTCAGGAAAGTTAATCCAGGTTCATTTTATTTTATAAGGACGGGAGGAATTGGGTTGGGAGTTGTGCCTGTGTGTGACACAACGCAGCCAAATCCTGGCTCCAGAATGTCAACACTCCAAAAATATTGCTGGGAGACCAACCTGCCTTGGCAACCTGCTGGAACCAGCCAAGCTGGTGCTCCCCTTGCTCGACGTGCAGGAGCAGAGTCAGTAAACAGCGGGAGCACAATGAGTCAAAGTGAATAACGTGGAAGGGTCCGATAGTGAGGTGTGTTTTTCCAGGCAGCAGAAGGGTTTGTCCATGGTGATCTCTCCAACCCCTCCCAGTGTAAATTTTCTGGATGTTCAGCGTTGCCACACACAGATTGTTTTGGGAAGGGCGCGGCACCGGGTTTTGTGACTGCGCTGCTCCAACGCGGCCAGAACAGGGGAGAGAGGGAAGGACAGGAGGGAAAACAGCACAAAAAAAGATCCCAGGACAGAGAATCCAGTGGTTGCTCAAAGGAAGATTCATGAATTTGACACAAAAACTTGTGAAAGTGTGGATTTAAAAAAAAAAAAAGTAAAGAACCATCACCGAAGTCTCAGAGCTCCAAAAAGTAACTTTTCATTTATTATATTAAACAATAACAATTCTCTTATTATATTAAACAATAAACACATGAGATGGGTTAAAATTAAAATACCTTTCAATTTGTTATGATATTTGAAAGATAAATATAGCTACAACAATGTACATATTTGGAGATATTAGTCAAATTTAGGTCAACATTGCAGCTTTCACTTTGTGTTTCCACCTTTTTTAGGTCAGACTGGAGAATATTAAAAGGGACACCAGAAGAGGACTCTGTAATTGTAACAGCAGGAGGAACCACAGTCACTGTGAGTTTTCCTTTAGAAGTTAAACTTAAAGGGGAAGGCAGAAGTTGGAAAAATGAAAATTCCATTTTATAACAAATTAGCCTTTATTTATAAAACTTTCAAGTAAAAAGAGCAGTATATCAACTGATCAAACAGGTGTGTCAATGAATAACAGTTAACATATTTACTCTAAAAATAAATCTGTGATTCCACCACACTCCAAGCAAAATTCCTTTCTAAGAAAAGATGGGTGTTGTGAAGTCTAAAGAGATGCAATGGTTGACACACACCAAAAACTTGGCTGTTCCACTAGTGTAGGAACATAATTGAATTAGATCATTAATAGCACAGATCAATTCACTTCAACAGAGTTCCAGCTCTAAACAAGGATTAAACAGAAATGAAATTCCTGAGAGGGAGGAAAAAAATGCAGAAGAAAGGAGAAATCAAACTCTTACACGAGGGAAAGCAACAACTCTACTTGGACCAAAACTCCTTGGGCCACAGTTCTACAGAATAAATATTCTTCTCAATGGAGAAACACTAAAGAAGAAATAGTAACTCCAAAAGGATTATAAGAAGAATCCAAGAAAAGTGCATTATCGTTGAGCATAAGATGACAAAATAATTTCTACAAAATTTCTGCCACCAGATTTCACAGACAGGAATTTAAAATAAAATAAAATAGTAATTAAAAAAAAGGGTTACACAGACACAGCTTGGAATTTCCTACACTTTGAGGGCACAGTACATGGAACAAAATCCAGGGAGGACTGATGGCCCTCACAGGGCAGAGGTTCCACGAGGAAAAAATGTGCCTATATAAAAATACTTCATCCAGCACTACTGTGGAAGGAGGATTTTCATGAGCATCTGGTTTTATTGCAGGATGACTGGGAGGTTTTACAACGAGACAGTTGGAAGGTGACTGAGGGAAATGTGAGCACACAAGGGCTTAGAGGGCTCGGGTGGTAATTCAGGACCTGTGTCCTACGTGCATGTGCAGGCCCAAGGTGGGTAATTGTCTGTCTGTCCTGTTTGACTGTTGTGCCTCAGTGTTCTGTGCAATCCAGGCCTTTCCATGAGTCATCCCAGTGACGATGTTCCCTATAAAACACACGTGTGCCACCATAAAACCTGCTCAATTCTCAGTGATTGCTCAAGATACCGCAGAGTCTAATTCCATTTATCTTCAGTTAGAAAGTAGAATCACCTCCACTCTTTCCCCAAAGCCAAGAAAGCAATGGGTAATTCTTCCTGAAGTGGAAATGGAGGAAAAACAGAGTTGGAATCCAAATGACAATTATGTGCAACCAACTGAACTGGAATGAAGCAAGAAAAACATGTTTTTCACCTCTGCCTGTGACTGTCTGGGGGATGTGTGTGTGTATGGGAACAGCTCCTTAAAAATAGGTTTTTAAAAAGGAAAAAAAAAAAGGAAAGAGAGAAGTGAAACTACAAGCAAATGGAAGAGAAAACTCACTGCCTCGGCCCAGAGGAAAAAAGAAAAGATGACATGAGCATCACATGTGAGATCAGCAGTTGAGCCCAGATTCCACGAGACACTTTAAAAACTCCAAAGAATGTGAAATCACATCCAGTGCAGATGATTCCTACGTTCTGCCAGGTTTCTCCTACACTTGGCACAGCTAATAAACCCAGTTTTTCATGCCAATGGAAGAAATATCGAAACAAATTGATTAGAAATAATTTCTCCTGGGTTTTTTTTTTCCTTTCTTTCTTTCACCAGAACTTTGAAATTCTCAGAGTCATGAGCTAACCTGTGTTTCTGTACAAATTCCATTTCTGTACCCATCTCTGGTTACAGAATCCACACACACACACAACTTCAATATGCAGAATATATCTGCATATTCCACATATTCATTGTATATACACATTTTATGTACAGCACAAAGAACTATATACTGGACAGAGCATGTGGACATGTGGAGTATATACACACACTATTATTACATTATACAATACACTATATATATATATATATACACATAGACACAGATAATATGGATCTCACTGTACACTGTATATGCACTGGGGATACTCACATTTGCCAGCTCTTGCATTGTACATATTTTCTCTGCTCAAATAGCAACAGGTCTGTTTGTGCTTTAAATTTCACTGTTCTGGAGGAAGAAGACCAATGTCTTGCACTAAAGTTTTGCCTTAAAGAACAAGTGCAGGTATTGTACAAATACTGAGTTACAGCAGAGGGAAACACAGTGGGGAATCTTCCTTTTTATGTGGAAAATGTATTAAATACCAAGGGGAGAAATCACAGCTAAGTTTTCTTCTACTGCAGTGCCAACATTTTGAATCAAGAGTGTTTCAGTAAACTTAGGGTTCCTAAATCTAATACACTGTGCATAGAGAACATGTTCTGTCCTGGTTCATTGATCTGCAGTTACTGTCCAAGCAAATATGAGGAAGAGTCAATAAGGAAATAGGAAAATGAGCCCTAACACTACATGGAATGCTGGATTAATTCACATTTCTGCCTTCCTGCTGAACATCTTGAAAACACCAACCCATTGCCTTAGAAGAATTATAAATTACAGTATTTTAGAGCCCTGACAAAGCAGCAGGAAGTCTTGTTATGGTGCATAACTGAAAATTAATCAAGCTATTAAGTCATCCACCCTGTCCCACTGGAGTGACACCATCCCAGCAGAGCTCCAGGAGTGGGTTTCCTTTCTCAAAAGCGGTTTTACTGTAGCAAAAGAGACCCCACAAGGACTCAGGTCCAAGTGAGAAGGAGAATTTTACACATGGATAGTTTGTTTAACTTCCCTGGAAACCCTGCAGCCACTTGCTTTTGAAAATTGCTCTTTTTATCTCATGTTAGTTACAAGCAGACCCAAGTTTGCTCTCAGAGACTTCAAGTCCTGCACACCAACAGAAAAGAGAATTTTTCAACATTTTAGTATGTTTGATCATTTAATCCTACATATTTTAGAGAAAAATTACCACAGTGGGAAGGGATTTCAAATCTGATTCTGTGAAATTAGAAATGCATCCCAAAGGGGCCATTAAAGGACAGTATTAAAGATGATTACATGGTTGATTTTGATATTAGAAATACATCTTCTCCCCTTGTGAGGGGAATTAAAGATTCACATTATTTGTAGTACCATTAGCACAGGAGACACACAGCAAAGAGGGGATTGTGACTCCTAAAAACAACATCCCAAAGGTGGCTGGAAGTGTGTGTTTGCACACTCACCCACCACCCCAAAGCCTGAGACCACAAATGGCACATCTTGGCTGCATTTCAGAGCTGAAAACTACCAAGATGCTTAAAATGATCCAATCTGATTCTTATCTCTGCATTAGGAAAGCATCCAGAATAAGGCAATCACAACACAGCAGGGAGAGGTTGTTTGCATCCACTGAACAGGCACTATTGTTGTAATATGAAAATAAAGGTAACTGAAGCAAGGACATAAAAACTAGAAATGCATTAAAGGTGATGAAGGAATACCACATTAAAAAAAAACAACAAAAAATGAGAAAATGTTGTAAGATAAGGGCTGCATCACTAAACCCCCAGAATGTTAAGCTTTGTATTCCCACAGGGCAGGAAATAAGACTGAGGACACGTAAAAATGTTGGGGTAGATTCCCTACTCTATGAGACAGAAAAGTCCAAGGCAAAGACAACTGTAGTTTTAGAATTCCTGTAATCAGAAAAGGCATTTTTAGTAAGTAATGAATTCACAGCCTTATTTTTTTTGTATGACATGTCAGACACATGCTGTGCTGCCCTTTCCAGGTGGAAGCAGTCAGTGCATAGAAAACCTGTCCCTGCCTGCTCTGGGGGCTGCAAACTGGATTTCAGAGCCAACCCAGCCCACCAGTGCTGCCAGAACTTATGTGTGAATATGTATTTGGCAAATAAAAACTGATTCAACTTGGCCTTATTTCAGCTAAATCAGGTTTGATCTGTAACCCCATAGGACTGGTGGAATTCAAGAAGCAGAGGTGGGGACACAGCCCGGGCTGTTGTGCTGGTGTTGGAGTAAATGAGGGTACAGTGGGTTGTAGGGAGGGACACTCCTCAAACTCAGCCATTTTTCCACTGCTTGATTTCCTGATTTCACATGAAAGCAGCACCCAAACGTGTATCACCACCCTTTGCTTATGATACAGCAAAATTTTACTTCATAATTGAACTGCCAAATGATTTATCCAGTTTACTACAGCTGAATGAACTCCCTCTTTTACCACGTCACATACAATGATTAAAACTCAACACAAACAAATGTTTAAATTAGAACTACTCATTCATAAAGGCTTCAAGTCTGTACTCTTTCACACAGTTCACTGTTTGTATTCATCATATATAAACTGCTAGATTCTTTTGTAAAAGCCACATCTTCTGGATTAAAAGGGACCATCTAACAATGAATTATGCTTTGACATAGATGATGCAGGTGACAAACTGATTAGGCTACCATGAATTATTAAATAAATGTAACAAGTGAAAGCTAATTCTGTAAATATTCTCTTTTTTATGATGTTTTCTTTGAAGTTCATCCTGCAGCCTCCAAACCCCCAATGGAATTCAGGTTATAAAAAGCCAGGTTCACATGTTGCAGTTTCCTATGTGCAACATTTGTCCTCCAGATAAAAGAAAACTTTCAGTATCTCAGGATTATACGTTAAATTTCTTACAAGCAATAAATTTTTTATCTAGAACATATAATACAGCTTATTACAGTGTTTCCTGCAGATTATGCACTTGAGAGAAGCCACACAGAGCCCGGGCGGACGCCCCCAGCCAGGTCTTGTTTAAATCTGAAGGTGACTAAAATTATTTTCACAACAGAAACCAAGGGTTTAGTATTTTTACCAAAAGCCATTTTCCAAGGTTTCTCTTGGATAGGGTGGAGCCCAAGCCCCTCTTTAGGAGTTTGGCATGTCAGCCTTACTGAGGGCAATGGCCAACTCGAGGTCTTCTTGTTCTTGTCTCCGCAACCGGGCCAGTCTTTCTTGCTCTGCTTTCTCACTCTCCCTCTTGGCCCAGGCCAGCTGCTGCTCCTCATTTCCAAACTAAAAAAAAAAAAAAAAAAAAAAAAGAAAAGAAAAAAGAAAAATGAAAAAAAAATAAAAAAATTGGCCAACAAGCCAGAAAAAATAACGTGAAAAAACACAATGAAGCTGACTCGTTAAATACACGGGTCGAGCACACCGAGTTGTCTCAGGGCAGTTCTTCTGGATTAAGGGTAAAAATCCACTCACTAATTTCCTCACTTTAATTTATCTCCTTAATTTTCTTCTGCCTTCACTTCCTCCTTTAATTTATTTCCTTAATTTCTTCCTCCTCCCAGCAGGAAGCTAAGCCATGTGGGCTGCACATCCCTGTATCCACGGCTCAGGTGGGTCTGAAAACAGCCACTGGAGCCAAAGAAAAACTCCACAGAAACAACAAAAAAAAGCAAAGTTAGTGGCTTGGGAGCACAGCAACTACAGCCATTTTTAAGAATAGTAAATAGCTGGGGAAACCAAGAGTTTTTTTACTCTTGTGCAACTCCACTGCAGAGTTTTACTGAGGTGGCTCCTGCTGAGGGTGAGGGGTCTGAGCAGTGATTTTGACATGTGAGAAGCTTCATGACCAAAGCAAAAGTTACAGAAAGTGCTTCTGTTACTGTTCATAAATTACACACAGAGTTTTTCCAGTAAGAAATAATGTGGGAGAATCCAATTTCCTTCAGCAGAGAACACTAAGGAAATATCCCACATTATAACATTCAGCTCCTAAGCCTGTTTGGGCTCCCCCAAAAAACATTTAAATAGAGTGCAGCCAAACTAGTCCAAAATTATATTCCAGTATTTACCACCGAAAGATGCAAAAGTTTGAACTCTTTTGCACAAAATCTTCAGCTATTTTATTGACACCATAACAATTTTAAGCTCAAATATAATCTGCTCCTGTTTAATTTTAGCAGTTGCTGAGGAGGCCGATGGGAACAGCTGCATGCAAATGTCTGCATTAGAGCCACTTCTAAAATCTGCTTTGTGTTGGTTTTTTTTTTTTTTGTGCAGGAAAACATATTATTTGGTTGGTTTTTTTTTGTTTTTTTGTGAGGAGAAAAATTTCAGCTGGATGTATAGTGCAAAAATTCCCCATGGGTTGGGACACAGTGACTGAGCACAGCCCACGGTGCCACCAGGAGCTGGCACAGCCACACCTAAAATATCAAACTGAGTATTAAAAATGCAACTTTCAGTGCTAGACCTCGTTTAGCTGCATATACACAATGTGATGGTCCCACTCCTGCCTCTTCCATACTGCATTGTATCTGCAATTTTTTATTTTTTATATATTTTTTTAGGTATTTTTAAATAAATCCGCCCATTTGAATTTCTTTCAAACCAAGTCCAATTCTCATTTAGTTAAATTATGCTCGTCATTCCTCATTTTATTTCTCTCAAGATGCTTTTTCAGATGATTTGATGCAAAAAAAACCCCTACATTCCTTCATGTAACACCTCTGCTTTCATCACCATCAAAATTTAGAGGAGGACCCTTGCATTCTATGTTAGTGAAATACAATAGAAGTGTCACACATTTTGACATTTTCTTTTTAAAATGAAGAAAAACTACTATCATTTATCATTTAAATAACATCAGCTGACAGGTAAGATTGAAAAGCTCACTAAGATTTTAAATAGATGATTTTTTTTCAAGGTAAAGATGGAAAATGGAAGCAGGAATTCTGTGCTTATTCCAAGAATTCAGGCAGATCCTTAAGCTGGGATGGAGAATGAACAGTTACTATTTCCAGAAATACAAGAAGCTTTGGTCAAACCATCTGGGGTGTTTTTTAAATGTTGAGAAACCAGTTTTATTCCTATAGCTTCCATCCTAGGATAAGGCTTCCAAAGAGAGTCCCAATTATAACTTGTTCATGGGACACAAGTTATATTTTTGTGGTTAAGAGTGCTGAGTGAAATAAAAAAAATAAAAGGAAAAAGAAGCAAGTGATTCATTGGAAACAAATCTGGATGGGCCTTATTACAAGTGGTTGGCATAAAGGAAAATTTTCAGGAGATAACTCAGTGAAATAAATATGGAACAGTTAATTAATGCCACTGATTGTCTGGAAAAAGGTAATTTACAGGTCATTTAATACAATAACAATTTTCTGTACATGTCCAGGTTTCAAAAATTCTATAAATCTGCATCACACAAGTGTAATTTCATCAAAAACCTCTTTTTTTTTTTTTGCCTTTTCAGAAGTACAGTCAGACCCAAGGTATAAATGAGGAAACCAAACCTCAAAAACTGCACTGACTTGTGTTTACTGAATTTCCAGCTTGCATTGGGAGAAAAAGTTTAGTCCTGTGTTCTGCTTCTTGGAAATTTAAACACTTTCTGTTGACAAAAAGGTGGCTTTTCTTGTTGTTCTGTAAACTGCAGCTGGAACCTTGAAATATCCAAAATCTGAGCTACCAAAAGACTCTGTTTTGTTCCAATGAATCGTATTTAATGCCAGCAACAAAGTTAAGAATGTAAGGAGAATATAGGTAAGCTCTGGGTGCAGGAATTTGCCAGTGTCTCAAAAAAAAAAGCAAATTTCATAGAGTGCTACTAAGATCTAGTGAAGGTTTTCATGTTCTTTCTCTGCAACAGTCAAGGATTTCAATTAAAAATTGGGTTATTTGACTGTTCAGTCCTACATTGGTTCATGTGTCAAAAAACCTTCTGTAAGTAAAAGTGATTTTCATTTCCATCGTGAATAAAAAGTTTCCCAACCACGAGGCAAAGAGAAGCACAACATTCTCAGTGATTCCAAGGTAATTAGTACATTTAAAACATCATACAGAAGGATTAGGAATTGTCAAGTGGAGCAGCATAATTGTGTTATAGGCAAGGAAAAAAACCCATAAACTGAAGAGAACAGGGATCAAATCTCTCTCTTTTCAGCCAAATTCAGTCAATGCTTCTTTTTTGTTATAGCAGGGAAAAATCAATTCACAAAACTGATTTAAAAATTTATTTCATTTGATGAAATGCCACTGAACAGGAATTACCAAGTGGCTACTGCTCATTATCTCATTTTTCCTACTTTTCCCTTCTCTTTTAAGGTTAATCTCAGCTGAAAACCTGATGGCACAGCAAATTTGACCCTCTAGGATGGGGATCAGAGATTTTGGTTGATCATTTGATACAATCACTCAGAGTAAACCACAATTTTAACTTAAGAAATGCAGTGTGCAAAAGTAAGATGGTAAGAACTGGGCAACAGTCATTCCATTCCATCATTTGGCTTTCATTGCAGGAAGAAATTAAGATGTTGTTGGAAGAAATTTCAGATAAAGCAAGTTTTGCGTCTTATTTTTATTAAGAATGTCACCAGTTTTTAATACAATCAGAATTTAACTGTGCAAATCCAACAGGCTGTACCAGCTGTGGTCAAACATACAGAAAACCTTGAACTTGGACGTTTCCAAAGAGATAAATTACAGCCCTGAGGCCCAACTAAAATCTGAACAAATGGCCTCAACTAAACAACAGCAAACAGGAAAGTGATACACATTTAATATTAAATAATAAGTAGGAAAAAAAAAACCAAAACAAAAACAACAAACCAAACCCAAACATTAAAAAGAAATAACCTGAAAGATTTCAGCTTAAAGCTCCCCACTTGTTGAACACTGACCTGTGTCCAGCAGAGCTGAGGGGCAGATTAAATTGGATGTTTTACTGTCAGAGAACAAAAACATGGGAAAGGAGGGAGAAGCCTGAGGCTGTGGATGGATGGAACAGGTTCCATCCACTCCTGGAAGCAATAAGAACCACACCACTACTGCATTTACAGTGGTTCCCAATTCCAGCACCAAAACCAAAGCCAGGCTTTAGAAACACGGGTGATGAACGGGCACCTGGCTTTGCTTTCCAACCTTCTGGGACTGTCTTTGGGAGGGCAGGGTGGACCTTTCTGTCTTGGTTCTAACAAAACAATTTTGGTTTTTTTTTTTCTTTGTCTTTTCTAAAATACCAGTAACTGGAACAAAATTCAGCAGCTAAATTTTCAATCTCTGTCTGGTCTGTGTCCCTCCACGACCACATTCCATCATATACAGCAAATGTTGTGACAGGATTGTCAGAACTCTTTCCACAAACAGTTACAAATGCTTTAGGGAAACTTTCCCTTTAAGGATTTGCTTCTCAGGATGTGGTGAAATTGCTATAGAAACGTTCTCAGCAATTGCTTTTTTGAGTCTTTACATCGTTGGCTCCCAAAAATCAGTTTACAAAATAGCCTCCATGCAACAAAAACAATACACAGGTTCTGCTACAGAGAATTTGAGAGTAAAGGCACATTGTGCTAAAATAATTTAAATGCAAGTAAACCCTTGGAAATTTAGTATGAAAAACTTCTCTTTTATTGAAAGAATGCCTTTTTATTACAGAAATATTAATACAAAAACAATGAGGACAGCATGAAGGTAACTGAGAGACAGAAGCCAGGGAACAGTAGGTTTGCAGGTAAAACAAAAACCCAACAGATTTGCTGCAAGCAGAGCAGAAAGTGGTTTGCTGAGACAAGGAACTTAACTTACAGAGCTGAAGTCTGCAAACCCCAAGGAAGAGTCTTTAGAAGTTTTACTTGAAGAGGAGGGAGCAAATGGATCTTTTCCACTAAATGGGTCCCCAAACCCCTTTTTACTTTGAAACGGGTCACTGCTGTCAGCCCCAAATGGCTGGAATGGATCATGGGGCTTGGGAAAATCTGCAGGCCCAAGGTGGCTGACAGGAGTGCTTTTACCTGGAAAGTTTAGGAAAAAAACAAAAACAAAAGGAGAAAAAGAGAAGTTACTTACCATGGACAATGCAAAGCCCTGAAATAGGAAACTGTGCTGACACACTTTAAGCATCATCCATCCTCCCTGGGGTGAAAATTTAACCAAATATAATGGTATTCATTCCTCAGTGCAAATCACCTCAAACAGTTGTTTTATTTAAATGGGGGTTATTGTCTTATACATACCAAAATATTAATAGCAGCAAGATTTTAAATGATAAAACCCAATATGAAGGCACCTGGTCAAAAGAATTTGACAAGTATGACTTTGATTTTCCAGGATTAGAGGCATTTCAAGTTTAAGTTTGGGATTATATAAAAGGCAAAATACGTAAAAATATGTATCACTAAAGGTAGATCATGATAAATAGGATTAAATGGTAACTTAGCTGTGACTTTACAGAATGTCTGCATTCTGCTTTTTTTTTCCTGGGACTGGTTTATCCTTCTACCACCACTTTTTTACAAGGAAAAAGAGACTGATTAAGAAAACACCTCGTTCTGGGGTGCTTGCTCTGCAACCCACCTCTTGTAGGTGACTGCTTGTTCTTCTACTCCACCCCAATAACAAATGAAATCATAGCAATTATTGTGTAATATAATAATGTTTGTATATTTTCTTTGTTGCAATTAAAACTTCAGTGGTTAGTTTTTAATTCTCCTTGCCAAAAGTACTATTCTGTGAGGTCAAATAACCAAACAGATAAATGTATTTTTTTGGTCTCTTAGAAAAAAAAAAAAAAGATTCTCCTGACAAGTACACACCCAATTTCCAGGGAAAATACTCCTTGGATTACATATACTTGGATTACATATACTCTTGATTACAATGTGTACTTGATAAAGGAAAAATCTACAAACATTCTTAAAACAAACGTTTACAACTTTCTGTATAAAACCTGAATCACAGACATTATCTGCAGTAAAGTTATCATCTGTTTTGAAATGTCCAATTCTTTGAACTATAATTTAACAGGAATCTTATAATGTATTCCCATCAGAGTAATCATACTAGGAAAGCACAAACCCCAGATTTGAGAGGGTGTACTTGACATGTCTCAGCCACAGCCTGGGAGCTTTTAAGGTACTTTGGCTGTTGCTCAGGAACTTCATAATATTTGCTCGGATCTGTGGAAATCCTCATTTATCAAAGAGGAAGAGAGCAGAAAACTTGGGCTAAACTGATCACCTATCCAGCAGCTGCCATTAAATCCCAGCTCAGCCTCTCCTACCCCAGGGCCAGCCTAAAGTCCATCTTCCCTTGCACTCAGCTGGTCTCTATTCCCAAAAGTCACAAGGCACAGGGAGCTGAAGGAATCAGGTTTAGAGGAGCTGAAGGAACCAGGAGTACAGGGAAGTGAAGGGATCAGGTGTACAGGGAACTGAGGAATCAGGTGTACAGGGAAGTGAAGGGATTAGGTTTAGAGGATCTGAAGGAACCAGGTGTACAGGGAAGTGAAGGAATCAGGTGTACGAGGAGGTGAAGGGATCAGGTGTACAAGGAACTGAGGAATCAGATGTACAGGGAGCTGAAGGGATCTGGTGTACAGGGAAGTGAAGGGATCAGGTGTACAGGGAAATGAAGGAATCAAGTGTACAGGGAAGTGAAGGGATCAGGTTTAGAGGAGCTGAAGGAATAAGGTGTACAGGGAAGTGAAGTAATCAGGTTTACAAGGAACTGAGGAATCAGGTGTACAGGGAGCTGAAGGAATCAGGTGTACAGGGAACTGAGGGACCTGAGGAATCAGGTGTACAGGGAACTGAGGGACCTGAGGAATCAGGTGTACAGGGAGCTGAAGGGATCAGGTGTACAGGGAACTGAGGGACCTGAGGAATCAGGTGTACAGGGATCAGGAAGGGATCAGGCTTTCAAGGAACTCTATTCCCAAAAGTCAACAGGCACAGGGAGCTGAAGGAACCAGGTGTACAGGAAGCTGAAGGGATCAGGTGTACAGGGAAGTGAAGGAATCAAGTGTACAGGGAAGTGAAGGGATCAGGTTTCCAGGGAGCTGAAGGAATCGTGCAGATTCTCAGCAGTGCAGTGTCAATGCCAGAGTCAGATGCAATACAGGCACTGAGCTGCAGGGGAAGTGGGAAGCAAGGAAGCCCCCAGCTGAACAAGCACACAGAGACATGGAAAACAAGACATGTGCAGTAGGAGATAGAAGTGGATTTGTTTTGTCTTGAGTGTGTTCAAGGGGAACCTGATCATAGTCCTGGAGGCAAGTCTTCCATCAGGAGAAAGCCAAATGGATTCAGACTGGACCAAGAGAGATTCACATCAGACAATCCACAACATTTTGAAAACTTAAGGATACTCCAGACTGCCCAGGGAACTTATTGCATTTCATCACCATGTCCATGAGGTTTGAGAAATGGTTTCTAGAAACCCCACTGGTTTAGCTGCCTTGAAGCTGGAGGATAAAGGAGACCTCTCAAAGCTCCCTCCAGTACAATTGGTCATGGTTCAGCACATGCTCCATCCTGGATCACAGATGTGACAGGGATATATGGATCCCCATGGTAGCAACCACATGGAGGACTCCTAAAGAGAAGCAGGTCAGGCCAGTGATTTGTCCTTTATGGAAGTAAGTGACCCAATACACAGGAAATTCCAGCAATATTTGCTCTCCTCACAAGCACAGACCCCCCTTCACCACAACCAGCCTTTCCTACCAACAGAGGTCATGGGATGGGCTGGGTTGGGTTGGAAGAGACTTTAAAGCTCATCCAGTTCCAATTCCCTGCCATGGGTTCCACCAGACCAGGTTGCTCCAAGCCCTGTCCAACCTGGTCTGGGAGAACTGCAAGAAAATTAAATTACCTGCATTTCTAATTGAAGGTCAAGACAAAACAAAAGCCCTCTACGTTTTCCCTCCTTCCTCTATTGCCACTTACCAGCAAGAAAATTCCCCCTCATATCCTCCACCCTGCATTGCCCCAAAGCAATTTGGAGTGACAGAGGCAAACCCAACCCCTCTTAAGCTGCCCTTTTCTTAGGTTAAACCTTCTGCTACCGAAACCACTTTGTGGAATTGGTGACTGTTAACACAAACTCCGGGTTTGCAACGTATTTGTTCAGCAAACTTGGCTTTTCTGGGTGGCCTGTTTAAGGTTCTTGCACAAAGGTTCTGGTGGTTTTGAACCTGCACAGAGCATCGGGGTTTCTTGTGCTTCACCCTCACAAAAGATCACAAAGAATCACTTTGCAGTAGAGGAAATGTCACCATGTCACAAGAGTTAGTGCTAATAATAAGGACAATTTTCATTTTACACTCTGAGTGCTATTTTTTTTCAGGTGTTAGGACAGAATTGGGTGATAATGTTGTTATTTTGAAGAAAAAGTGAAAGAGGGAAACCCTTATACAACGGGGTTTCTTTCTTGCAGAGCAATTTTAAGGGCAGCACCAAAGCTGAACACACCAGTCCCAGCACCCAGAAGAGCCCCTCAAAGAGCCCTGGAACCCCAGAATCCCAGAATATATCCTGAGTTTGAAGAGACTGAAACAGTTAATGATTTTACACATCCTGAGATCACCAGAAGACTTTTGCAAACTGAAAAGAAGCAGCAAAGCCCAGCCCTCCCTGAATGCTGCCAAGGGACCTTCAGATCAGATAAGTGGGTGCCACTGTCCAGCTATCCTGGGTGCAGGTGCCTTACTCTCCCTTACCCTTATCCTGTCTTTCCCTTTCTTCCCCTTATGCATTTTCCTTTAAGAGTGATCTTAATGCTTTTAATATTACCCAAATAATAACACCCAAACCAGCAACACACCCCTTTAACTTCGGAAACAAAACTGCTCCAAAATAAACCCTACATATATATGTTTACAAACACCAATTATTCAGTGTTGTCTCACTCTAATCCACCCCAAGGGATTTATTAATAAGAATTTGGGTTACCCTCCCCTTTCTGAGTCCAACTGACGAATCCAAAGCCCTCTTTCACCACCCTCTGTACGTTATTACAGTTTCTTTTATGCTGCCACGCTCTGCAAAAATGGGTTTGAGGCCTGGCAGGAGTTTGTTTGGTTCAGTTAGAAGTTCAAATTTACTCATTTATTAACCACAAATCAGTAATAACGACACCAGACTTATCTATCTGACATCTTTGCTGGCTTACACCACGTGTAAGTCTCCCAGAGTAGTGAGTGTACACTTAAGCACTCAAAGATTTTTGCATTTCCATGTTTAGCGTGTCAAGACTGTGGGTACAGTATTTTTATAATGTGAAGCAAAAATACCCAAACCATGTAAAAAAGTCACCAGTTGAACTGAAGGGACACTGGTAAAATTCTAACACTGCAAAATACACTCTCAGTAGTAACTGAGACTGCATTAATCTTCTATTTGCTGGAAAATGTTGTATTTTTACACGACCCTGTTCACCATTTTGAGGCACGGCAGCACGAAAGTGCAGGCAAACAGTTGTAACCCTTATTTGATTTTTCTGCTAATAGTTTCAGGGGAAAAAAATTCAGAAAAAAAGCACAACAGGTCCTATTCTGAAACCACAGCAGTTTCAGCAGTTACCCAAGTGGTGCACCCAAACCACACCGAGGACTCACTTCAGCAAAAAGAGATGATGAACAAAATGGTTTACCACAGCAAGTGCTGTTACTGAGAGTGAACTCCACCCATACAAAGGGTTTATCTCATTTCTTACCCCACAGCAAACTCGAATTTAGAGGGTTAAGATCTATATTTCAAGGCAAATAAAACCTCACTGGTCGGATGCAAATACAAATTTTGTCTTAGTGAATTACAAGATGTCGATAACGAAGCGAAACATTTACAGTTTGCTCAATATTCTGTGTTTCAATGCAGGGCTTAACCTTCTGCTTAGAGGAGGATCTTGCTGAGTGATGAGAAGCAGAATTTTCCCTGCTCATGGGCTAACAGGGCAGAGCTGAGATGACACAACTTTAAACTTTCCAGGAAACTTTCTTAATTGAAAAACACGCTTTGAGAAGTCAGAGTTGTGCTGCAGAGGATAAGGAATAATAGTGTGAGTCAAGTCCACACCTGTGGTTATACCTGAACATACAATCCCAGGGTTTCTACATCTCTCCCTCACATGGCAGGGCAATTGTTACTCTGCATTTGGAGGCTGCAGAGTGGAAGGTCCCTCCCAGCACATCTTCCTCTTGGCACTTTATCAAATTCACATATCATTCCTAACTCACTCAGCATGTTTTCACCATCCTATTAAACTGTTCAGCTCCTTCACTGATGCAGAGTAAAACCTTCATAAAGTGAACTTTAGGAACTTACAGAAAAATGGATTACTGGTTTTCAAACTGTGCCTGAAGGTTAGTTAAATTAAACTCAATTTTCTACAGAACACTCAACAGTATTTGGCTTCAACAGGGGCTATTTCTGTGCTGTATTTCCAACTCAACTGTTTAGTGATAACATTCTCTGCACAACATGGGTTTTTAGTAACAGAAGAAGGATTTTTCTTGTGCAAAAACCCCTCAAAACTGTTTTTCTCCTCGATATTTGCAAAGTCTGCACCTTGAGCTCGCCCGTAACCCCCAAAAACCCTGCGCTGGAGAGAAATATTCTGAAATTCTACAAACTCCCTGAAAGGTGAGAAATCGTTACCACGTTCAGCCCAAGAATCTGTTCTGAAACAGCCTCTGAACAGGCTCCTTCAACCATCACTACTGAAATATCTTTGCTGCGAGAGACCAGCATAAACAAGAGAATCAAAGCGTGAATGGAATTTTTAGTCTGTGGCTGGGCAGGTGCTCCACCCATGAGTCATTTATCCTACACAACAAGGGATGCCTGGGCTCTAATGCAACTGTCAAGGCATAAAAAATAAAAAGCTTTTCCTGTCACTCACAACTTTGAGGCTGATTTTCTCACTCTCGGCTGCAGATGAGGGGAAAAAAAAAACAACAAAGGTAAACAGGCCCTGTGGTACTTGTGAATAACTCTGGGTGCTCAGAAAGTTCTAAGGAAGCAGGTGTGTGGTACCACGCAGAAATAAACATCCCAACACCCCTGTCATCTCACCAAGAATAAAGAACAGAGCTCTGTATACTCTGCTCTACAGCAAATGATTGATCCTCACAACTCAAATAAATCTATGTTATTTAGAATTAAATCCAAATCAAGGGGATTATTTCACATTATTTTTTCTTAAATAAATCTATGTTATTTAGAATTAAATCCATATCAAACCAAGGGAATTATTTTACCTTATTTTTTTCTGATTAATCCAATCCTTTCTTTTCTTCCTGCACCTCCTGATTACACCCATTACATCTAACGTGGTTTCTTCCTTTTAAAATTTATCTCACTAAACACACAGAGCAAATTTCTATGCAAATCCTGGTGCAGGTCAAAAAAAATGACCAGGAAAACGTGATGTGTTTAAACACTAAGTATTGCTAAGGCATCATTTGCTTTCAAGAACTGAACCCAGTAAATGCACATAATAAATGCATAAAAGGCTTTGGCTTGCAGGGTTTCTTAATCAAGATACTGAACAAATTGTGAAGCCTTAATTTTGATCCAAGACTCTGAAGACAAACAGATTATTAAAACCCATTTCTAGGCCCAACTCAAACAGTAGCAAAGATCTGAGCTTTTTTTCCCCCTCACTAAAACCTGTCAATACAAGGTCAATGTGCACCGACAGTGCAGAGGAAAAATAAGTCTAAAATTGTAAAAACAGTCAAACCATAAAATGCCTTAAATTTAGAGAAGTGACACATACAAAAAAGGACTATATTTATCGTTGACATGAAGGAGGAGGAAGCATCAAATACAAAGGAAGAGCAGCAGAACAGGCTGCACAAACATCGTGAGCTGCCTGCACTGCCCTGGGCTCTGCCAGCAGCTGGGGATGCACAAGAGGCTCCTAAAATGGTTCAAGGGGTGCAAAAGACATCCCAAAAGAGGGAATCTAACCAAAAACTTCTAGCTGGACAATGCTGGAATACGTGTGGGGTCATGTGGGTGTCCACTTATTAAAGTTCTGAGGTCAAACTGACCACAGAATATCCTCTTTCGGGATCCCTTTGTGAGCACTGGAGTGGGCAAATCCATCCAAAATTTCCCCTGGAATCTCCCTGCACCACATCAACAGAATAAAAAGCTGCTCTGGGACTTGGTTGGTTAATTTTTCTTGCATTTCCAGCTTCTTTGGGGCTGACAACAACCTCCTGCAACCACACTCGTGAAGAAAAGGCAAAGGATCCTCACCCCAGACTAGGGAATAAGTGTTTCTGCAGATGATGGATTACAGCACCCAGCACAGCTCAAAGTTCTCAGATTAGTTCAATAAACACAATATTAAGATCCTGAAGACCTGTTAAGATCTCAAAGCCCTGCCCTCTTCTCATTTTTTGAAGCCACCAGCAGGTTCAGGTATCGTTTCTCTTTATCTGCCAGCTGGCAAGATGAAGAAAACAGGACTTGATCAGTCAGATTTTGCTTAAATCAGCCTCTTCTGCCTTTGTAGGTGGGGCAGCAAAACACATCTTGAAGTTTTGCAATTCGTGGTTTGGTAAAACACCGAAGCCTACCACCTTGGCTGGTTAAATTTATTATCAATAACATCATTACCATTACTTTGTAATCGTTTCTAGTCACTCATATCAAATATTCTGTGCAAACCTTTGTGCCTGCACTGAGGGCTGGAGCTCCACACAAGCCAGGCCCATCAGAGGGATCAGAATGAAGCTTCCTAAGCCAAGGCAGGCTGCTGTCCCCTGGTCTGTCTTCTTTTTCCAATATTTTGACATTTCAAAACCACAACCAGTAATAAAAACACTGTGAGAACAGAACTGAAGCCCTTAACCCAAGAGGTTTTAACAGAGGTGTTAACCACTAACCTCTGAAATGCCAGTCTATAAATGGCCATCACACACCAGAGTTACAAAAAATTAATGGATCACAAAGCAAACCCAAAGTATCTGGAATAATAATTTCCCAATATCATTTATTTTAATACCTGTATTTCAAACAGCAGCTAAATAACTCCACTGATTTCTTTCCTATGTGGGTTGAATTCAACATGTTATTCCTTTAAATTTGCCCACAGAGGTCGTGGACTCCCCATTCCTGGAAGTGTTCAAAGCCAGCTTGGACAACCTGGAGCAAACTGGGATAGTGGAAGGTGTCCCTGCCCATGGCAGGGATTGGAAGAAGATGAACTTTAAGGTCCCTTCCAACCCAAACCATTCTATGATTCTGTACATCCCAAGTTACACTGTATTTTTCTGCTATTTATGTATTGGCATCCTAAAGAAAAACTGAATTTTTGAAGCACATTAGCATTGAGGAAGTTCACTATTAATATAATACTCACCACCTCTATCAGTCACTAATATGTAATAATATAATGTAATATAAATTATAACATCTACACAGGCTAAAGAATGCTGGAGTAATAAAATACTTGGTTTTATTAAATAATCATTGCAAGAAAGTGACACACTGAAATTGGAAAGTTCATTTTCTTCCTGTGTTTTTAGGACTTTGAAAGAATAAAAGTTAAAAAGGTAAAAAACCACTCTAAGGAAGCAATAAAAATTTAGAAGAGGTTGAAGGTTCCACATTGGTTAGTGGTGAAGTTCCTTGCATTGATATCACAGAATCCCAGAATGGTTTGGGTTGGAAGGGACCTTAAAGATCATTTTGTTCCAATCCCTGCCATGGGCAGGGACACCTCCCACTATCCCAGGTTGTTCCAGGTTGTTCCAAGCCCTGTCCAACCTGGCCTTGGACACTTCCAGGGATGGGGCAGCCACAGCTGCTCTGGGCAACCTCCCCACCCTGGGGGAGGAATTTCTTCCCAATACCTACTCTAGAGTCTCTCCATTTTTCCTGCAGGGTCCCTTCAGGCCCTGGAAGGTCACAATTAGGTCACCCTGAAGTTTCTCTTCTCCAGGTTGAGCAATCCCAATTAGAAATAGAATAGAATTGATTGGGTTGGAAAAGACCTCCGAGATCATCGAGTCCAACCCTTGGTCCAAATCCAGTCCGTTTACGAGATCATGGCACTCAGTGCCACGTCCAATCTGTGTTTAAAAATCTCCAGGGATGGTGAATCCCCCACCTCTCTGGGCAACCCATTCCAATGCCTGATCACTCTCTCTGTAAAGAATTTGCTCCTGATATCCAACTTAAATTTCCCCTGGTGGAGCTTAAGCCCGTGCCCCCTTGTCCTATTGCTGAGTGCCTGAGAGAAGAGACCAACCCCCACCTGGCTGGAACTTCCCTTCAGGTGGTTATAGATGGTGATGAGGTCACCTCTGAGCCTCCTCTTCTCCAGGCTAAACAACCCCAGCTCCCTCAGCCTCTCCCCAAAGGACTTATGCTCCAGTCCCTTCACCAGCCTTGTTGCTCTTCTCTGGACCCGCTCCAGCCCCTCAATGTCCTTTCTGAACTGAGGGGCCCAGAACTGGACACAATACTCAAGGTGTGGCCTCACCAATGCAGAGTACAGGGGAAGGATCACTTCCCTGCTCCTGCTGGCCACGCTATTTTTGATACAGGACAAGACCCCATTGGCCTTCTTGGCCACCTGGGCACACTCTCAGCCTCTCCTACAGCAGAGCTGTTCCCTCTCTCTGATCATCCTGGTGGCCTCCTCTAGACTTGCTCCAACAGGTCCATGTTTTTTCCTGTGCTGGGGGCCTCAAAGCTGGACACCTTTTTTTTAATTAAAAAAAAAAAAAAGTATCATCTTCACTAGTCATTGATCTTGGAGACTCACCACGAAGTCTCTTCTTCTTCTTCTTCTTCTTCCCCAGGGTCTCAACCACTATGTCTTGGGTGATTCCAAATGTTCAAGTATCCTCCACTGCTCCCCAGTAAACTCTGTCCATCTACTATGCTCAGTTTTTTTCTAAATGCTTCTCTTAACTTGGATTCTGGAATTGCACCAGGGACAGGCTTTCCTTGTCTGTAATTCCTCATAGCTGAGCGTGTTCCTGCAGCATGGGAGAGTGTCCTGGGAAAGCAGACGGTGCCAATTTGGAGTCTTTGGGGTGGGACGTTCCTCTGCATAGGGAAGTAATTTCAACCCTATTCTAAAGTTCTCCAGGAATCCCCAAATTTGGGTACTCTTATCCATCGCTCCTGGAATGAAGATTAAGGCAGACTCACATTCATGCCCAGAACTTGGTGATGGCAAAATCTGTTGTCACTGAGCTTCTCTGTCAACCACACGCACCTGGACCATCATTAGTTGAGCAGGGCCAGTAACATTTGTTTGGAGGATGCCAAACATGGATGGAGTGATTTGTTGGGATTGCCTGGTGACACCAACTGGATCCTGCCATTTTGGTAACACCTGCAGGAATACTGAGTGGTGGATATGGAGTGAATGCACCAGCAGCCTTACAGGCACTGAACCATCTCTCTGTCCCTTGGGTGTGTGAGTTAATCTCTGCAGGAAACTACAGAGGGCTACAGGAATATTCATATCTGGTAAAGCCCAAGACGATGCAAAGCATCATCAGGTACTGACTGTATCCTACAACTTTTGGTGTGCCATAACCAGTTGGGAGCTGGGTCACATGGTCTTGACCTTGCAGCATTAATTCACAGGGAATTCTTCTGCCTGAAAGAACGCAGGAAAGGCAGGTAAGGTGGCACCAGCACTGCCCTCCTCACACCCTCACTGCAGCAACAAGGCAGGGGCATGACCTTCTGTATTAGGAGGGGTCAAGTGTTGCTCTTCCTCCCTGGATAGACAGTGACTTCCTTCAGGAACTGGAGGAGCTGGTGAGGAGTCCATAGCACGGAGAGTGGTGTGTCAGATGCTTGTCAGTAGTGGTTTGTCTCACTGGTTAACAGTGCTGCTATAACCGCAATGTGGAATGCATGGGGCTGCTCTGAAAGGAAGTGGTAAGGGTGGGGCAAGAGCACTGGGTCCCACGATCAAAGCACTAGAGCATTGAATTTTACTTATAACCCAATCACTGACACCCACACAGCAACTTCCTGTACTTTAAAAAAAAAAAAAAAAGAAAAAGAAAAAAAAAAAAATCTGTTTCTCTCTTTCTGTAATCAACAACTTTTACCTAGAAACTAGTTAGTGGTGAACTCCGACTGATTTCGATCTGCAGCTCACAGCAGAAAATATCATTTTTCATCTGTGAGAACCTACAAATGCCATTTTAACTGACAGGTTTCAGTCTACCAGTTCTTTCAGACTTTTTTTTGTTCTCGATTTCATAGAAGTCTTATAAACCCTGAGAATCAGCGTAAGAAATATAAAGCACCCAGAAGTTCAGTAGTGCTGAAAAAAAAAAAAAAGTACTTATAAATCTACAAAACTCAGCTACGTTTTAGGGGAGTTGGAGAAAATAATGTGCAGTGGAATTCAGATCACAGGACACCTTTGGTTAAGAATGTTGAGACACACTACTACTGTTTGTTTTCCATTTATCACAAAAAGCACACGTTTCTATCTGGAATTTCTCTGGTGTTTTTTGAGCATTATTCAAGATATAACATCAATAAATATAGAAATCCTTCCACTCCTCTCCAAAGAAACCTGCAAGTTCTCCAGTACCACCTGGTGAACATGTAATTACTCCAGCCAAGTCCCAGGGGAGCCCTAGGAAACCTCATATCCATCAGGAACTTCACGGATACGAACACGGCCCTGAAGAGAAAGACATGCACACACTGCCTTGGGGATTTTCTTTAGAACAGTCCAGTCCAAAGAGCTAAAGACATCCTTCTTAGCTGATCTTCCTCAACCTCAAAAGAGAATCTTAAACCAGATAAGGGACAGAGAGTGTGATTTTTCAGATCTTTCCATGTGACAATAAGCTGGAGCTGTGATGTACACAGGTATCCAGGATTGCTGCTTCTGTGGCACACTTTGTAACCTTCTCCTTGCCATTCTCTGTTTGGATTATTAACCTTCCTCCAATTCTCTTTAAAGATTCTGCTCTTAGCCTCTAAATAGTTATATTGAAAAAACCCACAACAGAGCATTTAACTCGAAAAGCAAACGTGACATTTCTCTTGGACCAAGCAAGAGTCAGATTAACATCTAAAAGATCTTGAAAGACTTCGGTTCAAAGTGGAGTGAGAAAGAAGGAAAATGATTTATGATGAACAGAACAAGCATAAGCCTGAGATCCTACACAAGATACAAGGAAATAATCTCATGATTGTCATCCCCTCTCTTAATCTTAGCATTCAAGAATGGAAAGATATGGATCTGAGGGGTGTCTAATCCATGCCACACAGTAAGGGTTTGCCTATCCCTGCCTGATAGTACCAACCACAGACAGTGTGAACTGAACTAGCTGCTGAGACACGCAGGTCACAGCTTCTCCTCAAAGTTCCAGCTGTGAAAAAAACCGAACATCAACTAAAAACAAACAAACCAACCAAAACAACCAACCCATTTTCACTTTACAAGCAGCCAGAGACCAGGTCAGGGTGTGCAAGGCCAGACACGATGACCCGGTGCCATCCTGCTGCTGCCAACGCTGGCAGCAGCACAGAAGTTCCTTTAAGTGCTGTATGAAGATCATCTCCAGAGCCTGGATAGAAGAGCAGCTGCCCTGAACTACAAACTCCTTTTAGAGGCTTTTTTGCTCTGACCATCTCTAAATGGTAACAGAGGCTGTGTCCAAAAGGCTCCGTTTCAGGGCCAGTGCTCTACAACTCCTTCAGAAAGGGCTTGGATGTGGGACTGGAAGGCAGACTGAGTGAGTTTGGTGACGACACTAAGTTGGGAGGAGCTGTTGAATCCCTCGAAGGCAGAGATGTTGTTCAGAGAGATCTTGACAAAACTGAGGGCTGGGTAATCCCCAGCCATGGGAAGTTTAACGTGCGCAAGTGTCGGATGCTGCCCCTGGGACGGGGCAGCCCTGGATGCACGGACAGATTGGGGAATGAGAGGCTGGAGAGCAGTGCTGTGGAAAAGGATCTGGGGGTCCTGGTGGATGACAAGTTGGATATGAGTCACCAGAGTGTCCTGGCAGCCCAAAGGGCCACCGTGTACTGGGGGCATCAGGCCCAGAATCGCCGGTCAGGCCAGGGAGGGGATTGTCCCACCCTGCTCTGACCTGGGGTGGCCTCACCTCGAGTCCTGGGGTTGGAGAGTGTCCAAAGGAGGAACACAGGGATGGGGAAAGGTCTGGGGAGCAGCTGAGGGCACTTGGCTGGTTCAGCTGGAGCAGAGGAGACTGAGGGGAGACTCCTCGGGGGCTGCAGCTCCTGCCCAGGGGAGGCGGAGGGGCAGGGACTGAGCTCTGCTCTGGGACCAGGGACAGGAGCCAGGGAAGGGTTGGAGCTGTGCCAGGGGGTTGGGATGGATCTCAGGGAAAGGTTCTTCCCCCACAGGGTGCTGGGGCACTGCCCAGGCTCCCCAGGGCAGTGGGCACGGCCCCAAGGCTGCCAGAGCTCCAGGAGTGTTTGGACAACACTCTGAGGCTGGATAGTCCCCGTGGGTCACTTCCATCCCAGGACATTCCATGATTCTAAGTGTTTCCCTGGTCCTGTGTTGAGCTCCAGGGGTTTGCTCTGTCTTTGTTTTTGTGAAGGAATGAGACCTGATGCTCAACTCCCTCTCATCTGGACAAAACACAGATCCATGGGCAAGACAGGAACTATGGCACACTTTGGTCCAGGACACCCAGCAATCCCTCAGTGGACTATCAGACAACGTTTGCATGTCACAGAACCCCTCAAAAGCTTTGCATTCAGAAAAGCACCGTATTGGGAACTCTCTGGAGGATCCTGTGAGTCTCCCCTATCCACAACTACCTGGGAAATCACCACAACTACCTGGGAAATCAGAGTTTTCAATGCTCTGCAAAAGTATTTATGTTTTCTACTTGACTGCAGAGGTTTGAGGGCAAGCAAAGCTTTCTATTAGAGCTCCTTGGACCTGCCTACCACAGTGCAGGCAAACCACAAAAGTGCTTTTCAATATCAAAAATCCCCCCCAACAGAAAGAACAGTTTTACTAAAAAGAGCACAAACTGGGAACAGAAAGGCAAATTACAGGTTTGTCTGGTAACAACTAGCATTTATTCACCCTTCAGCAAGATCTTTATCACCCACTTGTGTTTTTAATTAAACAGACCAATGAGAAAGGTAAGAAACAGCGGAAGTTTCTTGCCTGTTGTTTGTTTGCTGAGCAGTGTTCCCATTTCTGACACACACTTCAGGCCTGTATCTCTTGCTACAATCACACTATATTACTATATAATTTCTCATGCTTTAAGTAACCACTGAAGATTGTCTTAGTTGTGGAAGGAAGGGAGGAGTAGAAGTGCATAAGCACATGAGGCTCATTTGCTTTAAAAAAACCCTGCTTTGTTTCCTCCTCAGACTATTTTATCATAACAACACTTGCTTTTGGTAGAGCGGCTGAACCTCACAAATATTGTGAGGAAGGGACACACTGAAACAGGTTTTAACAGACTGATTAAAGGCTGAGTGCACACGTCTAAATTAAAAACAAATCAATAAAGCCAAATGTTCACCAAATTCCTCGATTTGTACAAAAGAGGGAATGAGGAGACACAAATACAAAAAACCCTCATGTAGGTGAGTCAGTCCTCACCTTTGCTGCTACTATTACACTGCATCTGCCAAGAATAATCATGTTTCAAACAAGGAATAAAAAGAAACCACATATAAGAGGTAATATAGGTATATTTAGTATTTGTTTGACTCATTCAACTTCATCTAGTCCCTTTAAACAGTAAAATATTTTATGTGGACTTTTTTTTTTTAAAAGATGGCCACTTAGCATACTTTCCTTGAAAACCAAATAAAGAAAAATAGCATAATTCACAATAAGATTCCCTTCAGCTTTTCTATTTCTGCTTTTACTCATGTCTGTCCTAGTGGTTGATATTTGTCAGTATAACATATTATTATGTGGGTTTTTTTAATTACTGAAGGCTCTCTAGTAGCTCAATAGTGGTAAATACTCACAGAAAGCAAGTATGGAACAAACTGCCTCAGGAGCTTTTCCACAATCCTAGAGCACTTCCTGACAGATTTGCATCAATACTCACCTACACAGAACCTCATCATTTGATTTCAGGGTTCTAGTGTGCACCATCATCTCTTAAGCAATAAAATCAGAGGAGTAGGAACAAACAATGCTCTGCCTGCTGTGTGAAATAATACCTTTCAAACCTTGGATCAATCTGTGGGTTAAGCAAGGACGTTTTCAGCACACTTTGGTAATAGAAAGAACTTTTCACCTGATGCAAGGAGCTTGTTTTAGAATAACTGGTTTGCAAACCCAGCCAGATCTGCAATGCCTGCTATAAACAGGATGCAGGCTGCACACTCTGCTCCAAAATGCACCAGCAGAAAGGCAGATAATCCACACACCCAGAGAGGCACCCATGGATCTGCTCCCTTTGTGCTTCCTACCACTGTCAGTGGATATCAAGGATATGAGATGTGGACTTGTGTTCAGTGCAAAATTTTGTGCCTATTCATAAGCAGAATCCAGTTTTTGTTGTTTTGTTGGGGTTTTTTTTTTGAGCCAACTGAATGTTCCCTCCCAGTATCAACTGAGCTCTACAACTGTTGTTAAAAGGAGACTCGAAACTAAGAGTTCTAAGTGGCTTCAGTTCTTTAAACAGTTTCACTGGTAGCTGAATATTTTGAAAACAACTCCAGGGAGGGCAAAAAAAACCCCAATACTAGAAGTAGAAGCTCCATTAAGAGAGATCTTATTTTCAATTCAGGAGATTTATACACCTCCCAGAATTTCCATACATAATGGACTTGATGCAGGAACAAGCCATATATTCACAAAGTGTTTTATGTTTGTTTTTAATATGTGAATGCAAGAATGATCACACCTGGACAGACAGATCAGGACAGGCCTGTCTGGCCTTGTCCTCTGTGTCAGTAACTAGTGGCAGATGCCCCAAGAAGAACATCCAAACAAGGTAAAGATGTAGCCATAAGTCAGAGTGCCCTGCAGCCACTCAGCTACACAGGAGCCAGAGAGAGTATTTTGGCTTTTGGGACACCCTGTTGCCCTTGTTTCTTTCAAGAATTATCTAGGGGTTTTTTAAAGCCCATTTAAATTTTTTTGCATTCACCATATTCTCTGGCAAACACAGAAATAAATCCTGAATTTAGATTATTGTATAAAAGTAAACCTCTTTATTTTGAAGGTGCCATTTACTAATCTCATGTGTTGCCTACTTAGAATAGACAGAAATTTTTTTTCCCATAATTTTATCTTGCCACAAGTGATTTTACAGATCTGTCACACCACTCCCTCATCATCTGTTTTCTAGTCTGAAGAGTTCCAGCCTGGTTTAATGACAATTTTACCAATTTGCTGATAATCTCATACCTTCCTCTGTTGTTGAAATATAAGAGAATGAGATAGAAGACTCTCAACTTATTCTTACATCCATTAATATACTGAAAATTAGGGGAACTGGCTGTTAAAAGAAGAAAACCTCCTTACCACTGGGTGGCTTGGGTCGTGGAGGGACATTTTTCTTGGGTGGTAATGCTGGTGTGTCTGATTTGCTTTTGAAAGGGTCATCTGAAAATCCCACCCCTCCAAAAGAGGAGGCAAAGGGGTCAGGAGCTGCTGACTACAGGAGAAAAAAAAGAAAAGAGAAAGGATGTAAGCACACTGGCAAACCTGTGGTTTCATGAAGCTGCAAGTTAACTCAAGTAAAAGCATTAATTTCAAAAAACTAAGATGTCCAGAATTATCAGTGGTGTAAAAGGCCAGTGACAGAGGTGCTAAGATTTCATTAACATTCAAAATAACTTATGTTCTCATCACATAATTACTTTTAGAACTTTTAGTCCCAGCAAAAAGCTGATGAAAAAAAATAAAAGGAAGTAAAACTCTACTTTTTTTTACTATTTGGCAGTGAACAGTCACACCACAGTCTAACCTCCACTCTGATAAACAGAATCATGGAAGAACCTGGAAAAACACCACAGAATGGGGAGCTTTATTCCAAACTTTTCTGAAGTTACACACAGCTGTGGCAAAAGCCCAGGGAAAATCCCAAAAGCACGTTTTTAATGCTTCCTATATTCAGTTGGCTTTTCTGAAGGACTCTCCCATTGGATAAGAAGGGCACAAAAATGATGCCATGCAGGGAAATTTATCACTGTGAAATGAAGAAAGAGGGATTTGGGGAGCAAAGGTAAAAATTGTAGTCAAACCTTGGCTAAAATTTCTACCTCCAGTCAGACACATCAATTATTGGTAAAGGCTGTTGCCACCTAGTGGAGAGTTAAAACCCTCCTCAAAATAGTATGAAAAGCTAGAAAAAAACCCCATGAAATGTAATTAGTCCAGGTGATATGATAATCTATTTTATTTTTAACATTTACATAACTCTAAAATTTTCAAGCATTATTGTGCAACTATCAGAAGGAGCTGGGCACTGCTGGAAACTGTAAATTCCAAACTCCACCTCAGGAAGGTAACAGCAATTTCCAATTATCCATTTTTTTTTTGTTTCAGGTGAGTCCTGAACCTTTCTCTTCATCTGCTCTTTAAAATGAACAGAAACTGCACACTTAAAATGTGGGAAAGGCTGACTGACTGTTAAGAGTGAGTTTACACTAAGGTTAGTTTTACATATATTTAGTGTGTTTGGTTAATGGTTGGACTTGATGATCTTAGAGGTCTTTTCCAACCTTAGTGATTCTATGGTAAGTTTAAAAACAAGTCAGGATATTATAATTCTATGAAGTAACCAAGAAGCAGATTCCAGGACTTAGAGGAAGTATATGGAATAGATGAATACTCTTCTTATCAGTTAACACTACAAGTTAATTTCTTTTTTAATTGTTTTTAAATTTTAATTCTTAATTTCTTTTGCTCATCTGGTGTTTGAAAATGTTTGTGAAAAGTTGATTTTTCCCTACTGAATCTGCCAGTCTTGGTTTAAGACTTTGCCATATCTGACCTGGATGGAAAATGTTTTGTTAAGTAACTGGTGAGGCTGATTGGGAAAAAAAGGAACAGAACTGGGTTGTCAGCTGAAAAGTTACAACCATATCACACACTTCAAATAAATATCTGTACATACATTTTTAAAAGGACAGTTGCTTTCCTGGTAACCTTTACCTTTGACATCTGACTGAAGTCTGCAAATCCCTCCCCACTACTGAAAGCACCACTTCCAAATGGATCCAGTGTTCCAAATGGATCTGAAACAGGTACAAGGAGAAAGAAGTCATTTTGAACAATACTTAAGAATGACAAAGAATTGGTGTTGCCAATGAAGTACAAAACTGGGCAGGTGACTATAAGACACCTGTATTTTGACCTGCCATGAGATGTTACAAGAGAATTCCATGAGACAACAGGTTTTGTACCAGTTGTTTGGAGGGGAAAAAAGAAAAAAACTGAAATATATGGTGTCACAAAGACTTAGTCTTATAATCCATAGCAACACCATGATGCTTTTTGCCAACAGTGCATAAAACTCTCTATTTTCAACTCCTGTATTTGATTCTTCTTTCATAAAAAGATACCTTCTTATTCATCTTCATGAGAAAATGTTTTCTTCTTACCTGGACCTTTTGAAGAGATACTGGAAGACGTAAAAGGATCAGTGCTTTCAAAAGGGTCAGGCTAAATAAGAACAGATATACATAATTATTGTTCTGCTGTACTGTGCACTTGCCTTTTTATGCATATCAAAATCACAATTATTTCCAATTTCAGATCACCCTGTTTGGTGGAAGTAGAGCAGGATAAAATCAACTGATTATCTGAAATTTGGCTATTGATGGCCTTGAACAAAACACCAAGGACCACAAGTGAAAAGGGCATCCCACTGAAATACAACCTTAGTTACCAGGGCAAAACATGAAAACACACCCAGAAGTGTTCAGTCTTTAAGCAACAGCAATATTCCAGTCAGGCATTTATATTATTACTAATCCAGAGTCTGTATCCTGTTTCTTTTTAAAGAGATTGTGTTCATAGTTGCTCTTCAGTTTGACAAGTTGTACTTTTATCCAAGTACAATCTTATCCTGCAAGACAAACTACCCTCCCACTGACTGAAACTGGAACACTGTCCTAACTCTTGGGTGGCAACAGTCAGAGAATTGCATAAGAGGGAGGGAAAGAATAACAAAAATAAACCAAAAAATCTGTCACCTCCCAACAAGCACACACGTGCATCCAGACAGGTTCAGAACTGTGACTATATATATATATATATATACATATATATATATATATCTAATCTCATTGCAACTGTGATTTAAAAGTGTGTTCTCTGCAATCCTTCCACTGTCCTGGCTCCAGTGTCTGCTGGGGGCTCAGGAATCCTTTAGCCAGAGCAGTTCCTCAATTCCATTCACTGTGTGACTGCACAAACCAATGGAATGGAGGGAATGCTGGGAATTAGTGGGTGATGGTGGCTTGAAATTCCCAACAGAGAGGAAAAATATCCACCTTACTGCACCTCATTATCATGGAACCAGAGAGAACACTGCTGATTGCCTCAACAATACATACTTAAATTTTAAGAGTAAAATTAATGATATTTCACCAGTTAGGAGAAAAGTATTTTGTGTTTTTTCACTCCTTTTAGATTTCAGACAAGAAGCCTGCCAAGAGTAAAGAAACCTATTAAGTGTAGATTTAAAAATGCCTGACCTTTGAGGGTAAAGCAGGGGGCTTTGTGAATGGATCTGAGGTAAATGGGTCGCTCTTCACTGGTTTCTTGAAGAAATCCTCAGGGGCAGAACTCCGAAATGGGTCACTCTCCTTGAAGGGATCACCTCCAAAGGGATCTAAAAGGAGCATGGGAAGGTAAATAGAATATATAGAATGTAGCACCTAATGTGTCTCTAAAGAACATTCTGTATTTCACCTCATGCTCACTGATTTTTTAGAAACATGCAGTGATTTGGTAAATGATTCAAACTTCCAGAATCCTCTCCAAAGAGGATATTTGCTAAGTTTGAATTACACACTTCACATTAAAATGCTGATGATCCTGAAGGCACAAACCTGTCAGGTTTTTATGTTCCCACATGCAACCCAAAAACCTGAAGCCAGGGAAAACCTGGGAAATCTTTGTGTTTGGCTACAAATTGTTTCAACCACACGTGTCCTGTCCTCCAAAAGGTTCTTACCTGCTGGAGCAGGGGGCTGTTCTGCAAAAGGATCATGCTGGAATGGGTCACCTATGCAGGACAGAAAAATAATCTTATTAAAATACTTTTATTAAATAGTTTTATATATATTGTATTATTTATATATAATATATTATATATTATACACATAATTATACAATATTTTATATATTATTTTATATACTATATAAGTATATTTATATATTACATATAATCATATTTATATCATATATAATTATATTTATATATAATTATATTTATGTATAATATATAATTATATTTATATATTATATATAATATATTTATATATTATATATATTTATATTATATTATAAAAAATAATTTTATCCACTATTTAGCACGATGATAACAGTTTGTGAAAACATCATTTACTCAACAATTGGCCTGTAAAATTTAAGGTCACTTACTGCCTTTGAAGGGATCTGCTCCCTTAAATGGATCAGATTTGAAAGGATCTTCTGACTGGAATGGGTCTGTATGCAATTCTTGTGTATTATTGGTAAACATCAAGGCTTTGTTCTTAAATGGATCATCCTAAAAATTAAGAGGAAAAACATCATAGCAACTCTACCAGGATGAAAACACTTAGTTGACACAGAATTTCTTCTAAATGGGTATCTCAGTTCCTGTTTAACAAACTTAAAAATTACTTTCTGAAGAAGTTTCTTAGAATACATGACTTCCAAGCAGAAGTCATTACACACTGGAAGGAAACACGTAGCCCAGGGCTACAAAGAACATCCAAAGATAACAGTGCATGCAACATTTAAAGGTTAAACTGTTGCCCATATTAAAATATTCAATTCTCAAACACCTAAATAATGAAAACAAATCAACCCCCAACCATCACACTGATAAAAATATTCCTTCCCTATGTTACTTTACAGCTCAGCTTCAGGTAAGACACTTATTGAAAAGATAATTTTTATGGACTATTTGTGGAGTACAAATACAAGGGATTACTACTGAGTGGTCATGCTCTAGATTGCT
>NW_020884996.1:786139-793383 GCF_003945725.1 Corapipo altera
GAGCTTCTTTTTTACTCATTCTTGAGCTTCTTTTTTACTCATTCTTGGGCTTCTTTTTTTAACTCATTCTTGAACTTCTTGTTAACTCCTTCTTACAGCTCCAAGCAGTGATTTCCCATGACAAAGCCCTTCCTGCAGGAAGAGTCACCCCAACATTTTGATGACAGAAAAGTTTCCCAGCAGAGCCCAAATGTAACTTTGTCAAGTTGTAAAAAATCTCCTGCAGGACCAAGCAGCAAACTCAAGTTCTGAAACCTCTTCAGGACATTAATTTGGGTTGGTTTGGGTCTGCTTTGGGGGGTCTCTGATGAAACCAGCCCTTGCCATGTTTGCCCTGTACAGCACTTCCAGGGAAAACCAGAGCCATTCCCTCCCAAAATAAGGAATATCCAGCAACAACTACCCACTTACACTGCCCCTACAGCAGAGACAGCACTTCTTTCATCCCTTTACAAGGTGCACATGAAAACATCTTAATTAATACTTCTCAGAACAGCAGGGAGGGAGCTGGGGAGAGGAGGAAGAGGAAGAAAGAATTGAGAAACAGGAAAGGGGCACAATGGTTTTAAAAAAAATTACTATGAACATCCACTGGTGTTTTCTTCCAGTAAGTGATTCGAAGGTTTTGCAAGTAAGAGAAACATCTGGAAGTTTCCAATGAAAATTAAATATAATATTATGCAAGCCATGCAAACAGAGAAACTAAGCAGTGAAGTGTTTTAAGACTACCTTTTTCAATGTATTGTTGGTTTTAATCTTCTTTTGAGCAGTTTGTTTTTACAGACCAAGTTGAAAGCAATGCCTGCTGAATATTTACTATACATGACAGATATTTAACCTCATACTAAACCCACAGCAAATACTGTGCTTACAAGGGCTCTGGAAAACAAGTTTCCCTAATGAGGAAGCACCAAGTATGTGTGCAAGCAGAACCAAGCAACTTTTATATTTAAGAGAAAAAACAGGCTTTAAAAAGAATGAACATTCTTGTGATTTCGAGGATTATTTAATATTTAAATCAACAATAGATACCCAATAGAAATGGACTGGAAAAATCTTTAAGAAGCTGAAGGATGTTATGATTTGGAAAAAATATTGATTAAAAGAAAACATAATAAATGAGATAAATGGTGCTGGAATTATTGAAGCAGAAGAGAACCATCCATGTATTTTGGGAAGGGAACAATATGTGATAAACACAGCTCACTGCAAAGGAGGAATTTGTAGAGCTTCTTTAGGAAATAAGGAGGAAATAGATGGTTAAAGGGAAGTTTACAACAAGAGAAGGCAACTGGACAATGTGCAAGAACAAACAAAACACCTGAACTGGAAATAAAGTCCCACCTCCCTCCTGAGGCTGAACACGTGACAGGTGACAAAATAGAAGGACCTTTTCTTTTTGGTTCCATAATCACAGTTTGCTTACATATCCACACAGTTACACAGGCACAAAATCCCAGCACAAGATCTAACAAAAGGCTCAAAAATCAGTTTTTCCACCAGCACCAAAGCCTTGCCCTGCCTTGCTGGGCTCTGCTAATGCACCAAAACCCAACTATTTAACATTAGGTGCAAGTCACAAGTTTAATTATTGCCAAATACACTAAGCAGCAGTAATTTTTTTTACCATAGTTCCATAATTGCTTCTTTCTGTCTGTCCAAGGCCTTCACTCATATCTGCTAAATTGGTCAGGCTGCCCCCATGGATCCCATTGAGAGCTTCATTGTATTCCTCTATGCTCTTGTTGACTTCCTGGTGGCTCTCTTGCAGTTGGGAAAGTTTACTTCTTGCCTGAGAAGGAAAATTCTCATTAAACACTGTTGCCAGATAGTTGCATTTCCCTCCCCCCCCACCAGAATTGAATTTTTTCCTGACTCAGACTGGGAATAAACCAGATTAAAAAAAAAAAATAAAAGGCTTATTTCACGAGCCACCACTTGTTTTCTCTTCTAAAAATAATCTTTCCAGGTGATGTTCAACTCAGCCTTTCAAGAAGCAAAAAATTGTATAAACTACAGTGAATACCTGGTTTATTTCTTCCTGTGTTGATTTTAAAGATTTGATTATTGTTTCAAGCTGCACTTTTCCAGCCTGGATACTCTGCTCCAGCTGAGTCTCTTCCTGCTGCAGGCGATTCAGTTCTGCTTTTGCTCTGTTAAGGTCATCTTCCTGTAATTTTAAATCTGATTCCTGAGATTGAATCTGCATTTTTAGTGATGAAATCTGAAAAAAGTGAAATTTGAAATGAACGTTAACTTATTAAATTACGAATTTATAATATAAATAACAGGAAGTTGTAAAGCAACCTATCAATTGCTAAGGAAAATAGAACTTAATATGAAGAAATTCGTGCTGCTTCTGATGTTGCACAAAATCCATGATAAAAGCACAATCAATAAACCCAAGAAATACTATTTTAAATCACAGAAATACCACAGTAATTACATAGGTAATTAACAGGTGTTTCTTAGACCGGGTTTTCAGAACCTGGCTCCTTTTGCATTCAAACATTTATCAAGGAGCATGAAGTTGATTTTTAACTCTGATAAGAGTTAAAATTACAGAGTTGCTTAAACACTTCTTTCTTCAACACTTTCTCACACCATGTTACAGAGTTTCTACCTTAAGGTAACCTGCTATTTCCATTGGCAATTTTATCTCCCTGAAAACCCACTTTTAACTCAACACTGGTGACCTTCAGAGGTTCAAAACCTGCACCACTGCCATGGACTGTCTCTGATGCTTTTCAACTGCCTTATTAGGTCGAATAAATGTTTTCTATATTCTCAGAACAACAACAATTTCTGTAGAAAGGGACCCCTGGAGATCATCTGCCTCAACTCCACCTTTATGACCACAGTGAGAGGTATTCAGGGGAGCAAAACCCTTTCTTGGACCTCTGCATTCATGTGGAAATTGCTATTTATGGTCAAAACGAACAGAGAAAGCAAGTTTGTTCATTAAATAAATAGAATTTCCTTCAACAGAAGACAAAACCACTGTTGGGCATGTCCAGAATTAACACACACTCACCACCTGGGTTTCTTCCTGGCATTTCTGCCTGACATCATTGAGCATATCCTTCAGCTTGGCTTTCTGCTGGTCCATCTCATCCAGCCTGTCCTGGGCATCTTGTTTCTGAGCCTCCAGCTCTTGCAAGGTACTTGTCTCCCTGTCTAAGTCATTCTGCAGTTCCTGAGGAAAATCCCACAGTTTGGAGCTTACAAGGAATGATCAGCCACAGATAAGCAGGTTTTGCAAAACCCAAAAGGTTTTCTAGGCCCCTGCAGCTGTTTTATTTCTGCAGGAACTTGTCTGAGACAGCAGGAAATAAATCAGTGCACATGGCATTGAGTTATATCCCGATTATCAAAACCAATACTCTTGAATAATGTTTTCCTAAATTACAGTCTTAGCTAAGCACTAAAAAAAAACCTTCCAAATTGTTCACATATCATCTTTGTATTAATCAGCATCAGATGAAAACATTTCTGATGGAGAACAGGAAAATAAAATTCTTTCTGTAAGTCAGAGGAAAATCCCATGAAAGAAAGGAAGACTTGCCCAGCAGCAACATAAACACATGAAAAATGCTTAATTCCCATATATTATTTGGATTCAAATGAAAGCTGCTAAGGATAAACAGAAGATTTTACCTGAACTTCATTGGTTTTCTGTCTGATTGATTCTTCCTTTTCCCTAATGTCCTGCTCTAGTGAATATTTTTCTCTGTCAGAAAAACAAGCACATGTATTTATTATTAGTTAAATAATACAACACACACAAAAATCAATTAAATATTATTCTGGAAACACCACGTAGCTAAAAAAGCCAGCACATATTCTCATCTATTTCTTTAAGGAGTAAAGGTTTATATGCATCAATTATTCTTTGAAAAACACTATCTGTGGCCATAAGCAATGTCCTGAAGTCACCTGGTAGAATCCAGGCTGGCTTTGCATAACTGTAAGATATCAGTGGGAGATTTGTCACCAATTTCAGCGACAAATAAAATTCTAAAATGGCTAAAAGAAAACAAAAGTAACTGACACATCAGCACTATAGACTTGTTTGCTTATTGTTCAAGATTTTGTTAACAATCCACAACTTTACCTCTGCAGCTGAGCGATTTCTTGGCTAATATCATCCAGCTCCTTCACTCCTGTGAATTCTCCTGATCCAACAGAACTTGCACTGTCCTGTAAAGAATGAAACAGTCAATTAAAATGTTGAGTGGTCACAGAAGCTCTTCCTTTCCAAAGGCTGAGGACAGAGGTGGCATACAAAATCCTCTTTATATGATTTTGCAAAGTGCTACGAGACACATCAAATTATTGTGCAACAAGCAGGAACATGCCAAGCAATTCTGCCTGAGGGACAGGAGAATTGTCTCTGTGGCTGTTTAACAGCCAGGAGAGTTGGGGCACACAGCAGTGAGAGGACATGCACAAGGGGAACAAATAAACTGCAGGCTCTGGAAGAATTCAAATTAAAATTCAAAACCTAAACCCCAGCTCTGTTGCAGTCAATAGTAAAGTTTCCAGGGAACTCAAGGACAGCAGATTGTAATTTCAGTTTTCTTGAGCCCTGCCACAAATTCATGGCAAGTTCTGCAATTATTCAGGTCATTTCTGCACCCATTCAGGGGTAGATCAGGGAAGATGCAGAGGGCACCCCTTGTCTTTTAGATAAGACTATCAGAAGTTATTAAGAAAGGATCTCAGCACTAGGTACAAAAATGGTTATTACTATAAAAAGGACTGCTCTAAGAAAACCCACTGCAACTGAGCAAAAACTGCAGCACTGAACTCCCTGTTAGCATGAAAAAACAGGAGACCTACAATTTTTAAATAGCATTTTAAAAAGAAGAAAGTACAGTTTGCTTGCTTCGCTCACTTCGAGGTTGCTGTGATAACCACAGAAAGCTTGGCTTTATTAAACATAGAAAACTAAACAAGAACCTAATCAATAAATCAAAATCAGCAGACTAAAAGGTGACATTTTTGTAGAAACAACAGGTGAGTATAGAGTTTAAATAATTACATTAAATTAAATTAAATTAAGTCCTCATTTTGGGTGATCATTTCTTTTGTAACACGCCATTATGTCATCATAAATAAAAAATAATCCAGACTAATTCTTCAAGGTAACAAATCAAAAGCTTCTTATATCACTTTGATTTTGTCAGGCCAGATAGAGATTTGCTGAGAGACCTGCACTGAATGCTGGACAGGGTCACAGGAAGGTGTCACCCAACAGGACTATGAAAGAAGTTAAAACGAGCTGCTGCTTTGCTTAGGATAAGAACCACTTAACTAAGCTCACTAAGCTCAGTTTATTTCATGTTATGCTCAGCTAAATAAAGCTCAGTTTATTTCATGTTATGCTCAGCTAAACACACATTAGGTGGAAAAAAATTGGAATTAGTTGGAAATAATGGGAAGCTTAAAGATGTATTTACTGCTCATAATTTCAGAGAACTAATCCATGAGTAACTTCGACTGTTCCTGTCCCAGAAACTTCCTGACAGAGCAATTGGTGAGGGAATAAATATCACCAGGTCAGCAGCCAGTGCTGGGCCCTTCACACTGCTGTGACATCCCATCATGCCAAGGGCAAGTGGCACAGAACTCAAGAGCAGAGACAGGCAAAGGTGGAGAAATAAAACCAGGTTTTGAAGTCAGCAGCATCAGACACAAAAAAAAAATGGGCATTCCTTTGGGTGTCACAGTTACTCACACGCCGCATCTCTGTGAGGGCTGAGATCTCAGTTCCTACAGGGGTCAAGTACCCTGACAGAGTCTACAGAAAAAGGAGATGGGAGAAACCTTAAAAGGATCACAGCAACAGCAACAGTGAAGTTATTTAGAGCTCTGAAAGGTTTCTGGTTAGGGAAAGTTAAAAAAAAAAAAAAAAAATTAAAGAAAAATACAGTGTAGTTTATAGAACAGAGGAAGGTATTGACAGGATAGAAGGGTTTATTCATCTCATTTTCAGAAATACAGTGTGGAGGAAAGGAGTAAAGCAGAGTTTAGCAAAGGCTCAGGTGCTCCTTTATTAGCAGGGATGGATGCAGGACTGTGGACTGGCATGATACAAGGGATGAATCCCAGAAACTAAGAAGTCATCACCCTTCACTTAGCCATTAAAAAATTTCTCCAGAGGAATTTGGTGCTGATCACAGTCAGGGACAGGATACTCAACCAGCTTTTAATATTTGCTGTTAGGAGTTCCTCAAAGTTAAAATTATAGAGAGAGATAATATATAAATATATACATCTATATTATAATTTATATGTTGTTAAAATCAAAATATTAAAAAAATTAAAAATTAAGAAAAAACTCTATAACAAAGGAGTATTTTTCATCCCAGACTTTTTTCAGCATTATGACTCCTTTTATGGAATAGTTTATTTTATGGAATATTTTACTGCATTTTTCTTTACTCACGGCCTTAGTTATTAGAAATCTACATTTATTTTCAAATGTTAAAGAAATTTGTAAGAGGAGGTAAGAAAAAAATACTGGCAATTCTTTACCAAGCTATTTAAAAAAAAAAAGTACAAAATTCCTATTTAAAACCCATTTCAAAGCACATAAATTCAGTGTTACCTACAAATAATCACTGACTTACCTGGATGGGAGTGTTCCTCTCTGTGGGAGGGATCATATCTGGGGATAACACTTGGGGAGGATCAATCCCTTTGCTGACCTTCTGTTGAATGAGATACATGGCAAGTGCAAACTGGTCTTTGCTGAGCTTCCCCATCTGCCTCGTGTCTGCCAAAGCCCTGGTAAAAAAAACCAGATCACCCTCATAAACAAAAAAAAAAATCTTATTTCTCCTCTACCAAAAAGCCTCAAATACACATATACATGTAATTTCCTTTTGATTCATCCTCAGCACAGCTTGCTTATTCTAGTGAGACTTCCATAAACAGAGCAGGATTTTATTAGACATGTTTAACTGAATGGAGCAGTGCTGCTCTGAGAAAAATATTTAAAGCACTAAAACTTCAAAAGACAATCACAGTTCACACTTCATGGTCACTCTGATTACAATTCAGCTGTTCTTCCAAGTCTGATTAATGGTTTCTTTGGCACTAAATTCCTTAAATTGGGAATTAAATTTCTTTGGTATTCCAATCTTCCAAGCCTGACCAATGATTTCTTTGGTATTAAATTCCTTTTCTATAATTCATTGGCATTAAATTCCTTACATTTGGTATTCCATTCTTCCAAG
>NW_020884996.1:793393-797581 GCF_003945725.1 Corapipo altera
AGTCCTTAAATTTGGTATTAAATTTCTTTGGGATTCCATTCTTCCAAACCTAAACAATTATTTCTTTGGTACTAAATTCCTTTCATATTATTTGCTGCCATTAAATCCTTTAAATTTGCTATTAAATTTCACCCCCCCACCCCCAAATCCCCCAAACCCAAGCGCTCGCACGAGGCAGAAATCAAAGAGCAGGTTTGGTTTTTCCTGCAGCTTCCTGCCCCAAAACCAGAAAGGCAGCTGAGTACCTGGGTTTGTTTGATGCTGTGCTTGGGGGAGAGGCTCCCTGTGCTGTTCAGGCTGTTGACACTGCCGTGGGAGGGGGTGGAACGCAGGCTGTCTTTGGGTGGGGGGCTCGCAGGGAGAACAGGAACTGCTCCAGGGAACACGGGCATCTTCTTTCTTTTAGAAGGTGGTATGAGAGAAGGGGGCAATTGTGAAGGGACTGACTCTTTCTCAAGAGCTCTATAAACCAAATGCATTGCCTGCAAAGGCAAAAAGGTCAGATAACATTCACAATTAGCAGGAAAAAAAAAGCAAGGAGATCTTCCAGTGTCAGTCATTTACATAATAGTCAAACAAAGGCTGTAAGATTAGAGATGTCAACCAGAGCAGATCGTTTGGGATGTAATTCCAACAAGTTTAATCTTGATGACATAGGCAAGAGTCAGTGGATGGATTTGAGGAAGGTCATTTAATAGCTCTGTGTGAACAAGGCAGATTAGAACAGTGAACTGTAGCAGAGAAAGCTGCAAAGCTCTTGAGAAAAACAAATGAGCTGCTTGCTCTGCCAGACAGACTGGGCTGTGAATTGAGAATTTAAAACAACCTACCACAGCAAATTCATCCTTGTCCAGGTGACCATCTTTATCAATATCACTGAGATCCCAGACCTGCAGCAATTAAGACAAAAAAATGATTTAGAGAGTAAGTTACATTTTGTGCATTCATCAAATTAACAATCCCTCTAAAGACTCTTAATAGGTTTTGGTGAAGATCATATTAGTTTTATTAAAGTATCTACACACTCTCTGATGAAACAGACTGGATTAGAGTTTTCTGGCCAGTGTGAATCAACGCTGGCTCTAACAAATTCTGGCTGCAACACAGGCAGGTTTTTCATCTTTCTGTGGTGCAATTAAGGAGTCATCAAGCTGAGTAAAAGCATTCAGGGGTGGTTTCCAGAACTGTCCAGAGGATGTGGGGTTAGCAGATCATCCAAATGTCTTGTAAGGAAGTTAAAATATTTTAGAAAACTCAATACATTTCTAATTCCTATCCCATTCCTAGTTTTTTTTACTGATAACTAAAACCATGTGCAGCTCCCTTTGGCCCCCTGAATTTTCTATGGGAGAGAATTTAAGTGTTTCTCAGCTTCAGTTCATTATTAGGTCAGGTAAACTCAACGAAACTTGCAGAAGATTTAGAGGGATACAAAACTTTGTGTACTCCAACACTCAGTTTAACCAGAGTGCACAGAAAGCCAAACCTAAGGCTCAATTGTCTGAACTCCACTTTATCAGTGCACAAATTTAAGCTCCTTCATTAGTCCTTTGCCCATTTCCTCTGTCCTTTGTCTCGTCCACAAACTTTTCTAAAGGAGGTAAAAGCTTCCTAAATTTCTGCTCTGACAGTAACAAGATGAAATCCAAAGCCTTTCAAGACTTAGTACTTCACAATATTCCAGTACAGAATTAAAATAAGTCATACTTAGATTCTGTAGATAATACAGAGAAAGAGGCAGTTCTTCCTGAAGAGATACAAGGATGTAACACAGATCCAGCTCTTACACAGAATGAATTCATTCTCAGGCATATAAATATGCAAAGCATTAAAGAATGTGTTTTAAATGGGAGCAGAAAAATACTTTTAGGTTTGCTTCCCTGGCAAATATGCAATGGGTGCACTAAAATCAGATCTTGGAAAAAAAAAACAACTTGACAATTTGCTGGGTACAATAAATGAGGATGTTCTGAGGTGTTCTCCTGTACCAAGAGTGAAGGGATTTAATGGGATGTCTAATAACCCCTATTTGTAAAAATGACAAAACAGTGGAATATAATGTTATAAAAGCTAATATTATAAAAGTTTAGAAAAGCTTTTTCTTGCTTTTAAACAACCAAAATCAAAATTTCCAGCTCTTAAAACGAACAGAGAGATAATTAAGCCAATCTACTCCAGGGCTGAAATTACTCCTACTATTCTTATTTCTAAGTGGAAGACTGCAGAGACTTAATGTTCTTGCTTGATAGCATGCAATCAGTGCAGAATCCCAGCCAAAACCTGATCTGTTTGGATAAATTACATATAAATATTTCACACTGCAAACTATGAGAAGTTAATTTAAACAGCACACTTACCCTTCCAAGGATATCAAGAGGTAGCTTTGAATTCATCAGTACTGGTTTTACTTTGTCTCCTGAAAGTAAACCATTTACTGGCAAAAGGCTTTCAAAAATACCATCAAACTTTGCTTTTTCTTCCACCTAGTTGGTAAGAAATAGTCTGAATAAGTAAAAAAGTGTGCCTGTGTGAGTGTTGAAAATGAGATCTTGCAAGAAATTAAGGCTGGTCAGTGATGTGTTCATCCTAAATTTCCAAACTTTCTTGCAAGTGCCACGGTGCTGTATTTAAATGTAAACCCATGGAGGGAGATTTAAGAGCCTAATTTCAAAGCTAAGGTTATTTTATAACTTTCCATGAGGGATTTTACCATGCAGCAGTCAAGATGTGTTTCTGTTTTAAAGAAACTTCAATAAACCCTGGAGAACTAAAACCTCTTCTTCCCACTTTGAAGTACAACACGTAAGTACAAAAAAAATAATCAGCATTACAAGTTATTTTATTAAATTTCTACCTTTTGGAAAGGTTTGCATTTGAAAATTAACTAAACACAAATACCCACATAAATGCATCAAAGGTTACATGTGATATATATCATTGGGGAAAAAAAAGTATCACTGAATACTAACTAGAATATAGGAACTCGAGCTTTAAATTAATAATTCAGGATGGATTTGGTGAAATACTTTGCTGTTCTCAGTGGGGTTCCTTTATACAAACAATCAAAGTGCCTAATTGTAGGATTCTGGAAGAAATCCAGGCAGAAGATTAAAATTCATTGTGTCTTAAAAACATCACAGCTGGGGTTGTCAAAGGGTGGTTTAACACTTATTACACATGTAAAACTACACCTCAATATTCTCTGTTGTGCACAAGACTGCACAGAAAGGGGGGATTTTTGAAACAGGGAATACACTGGATACAAAATTCTCTCACTGAGAGAAAATTACACACAAGGAAAAGATTCACTTTTAAAGAATGGATGTAATGTGTTGTCTTTTACACTTACCCTGACAGCCCAGTGAGTCTCTGTTGAAGGTGGTGTGATCAGCAAAGGACTGCTACTGTCATGCTAAAAAAATGGAGAATTTTTATTTATATGCATATTTATATATGTAAATACAGAGATTTCTGTCTCTAATCCTTACTAATTGCTTTAAGAGGTGGTTATAGACATGAAGTTTAACTACACTAAGAGAAAGAGGCTGTACCTAAATAAAAGTCACACTCATTTATACTATCACAGCACTTGGATGAGGACATTTATTGGTGCATTAGATACCCAAACACACAACAAAGAGGTTCTGCAGCAGCTACTGCAGGCAAAGCTGCAGCTGTGCCTTTCACTGCCCACTCCTGCTGACCCAGCCCCAAAATAACTTTATTTTTTTAGAGTTTAGCCACATCAGCTTCCTGCCCAAGCTGAGAAGAGTTAATCCTGCAAAACCCAGTGAGGATGACAGGACTGTGGCAGGGTCCTAAGGAACACTTTGCCATCAGCCTGCAGCCCCAGAACCACCACAGGAGATTATTCCAGTGTTAGAACAGAATCATAGAATCATAGAATCGATTGGGTTGGAAAAGACCTCTGAGATCATCGAGTCCAACCCTTGGTCCAAATCCAGTCCATTTACTGGATCATGGCACTCAGTGCCACGTCCAATCTGCGTTTAAAAATCTCCAGGGATGGTGAATCCCCCACCTCTCTGGGCAGCCCATTCCAATGCCTGATCACTCTCTCTGTAAAGAATTTGCTCCTGATATCCAACTTAAATTTCCCCTGGTGGAGCTTAAGCCCGTGCCCCCTTGTCCTATTGCTGAGTGCCTGAGAGAAGAGACCAACCCCCA
>NW_020884996.1:802581-835402 GCF_003945725.1 Corapipo altera
CCCCGCCCGCGGGCAGGACCCGGTGCCGCTCCCCTCGGCGGCCCGGCGGGGCTGAGCTGAGGGCCGCGGGTGCCGCCGCCGCGCCGCGGGCCGGTACCTGCTGGCTGAGGGGGATGAGCGCCGCCATCTTCCTCCCGCTGGGTCGGGCCGCGGCCGGGGCGGGGCGTGGGGCGGGAGGCGGTGGCTCGGCCGGGCCGGGCCGGGCGGCCCCGGGGCGGCGGCGGCTGAGGGGGAGCCGAGACCCGCCGCGGCTTCAGCGGGGTCCGTTATCGCGGCCCGGCAGGCGCTTCCCGCCCACGGGATCGGTCGGGCTGGGAACGGCCGCTGAGGTCATCGTAGGTCCGACCTGCGGGCGATCGCCGCCTTGTCAGGGAGCGACGCTCCCTGGCGCTCAGTGTCACTGAGTGCCACGTCCGGGCGTTCCTCGGGCACCTCCAGGGATGGTGAGTGCAAACCTGCCTGGGCACTCACAGGATCGCTGAGTCACAGGATGGGTCAGGTTGGAAGGGACCACTTGATCCCACCTTCGTGCCCATCCCTGACCGCACGGCAGAGGGTTGTTGTCCTTTGGAATATCTCCAGTGAGGGAGACTCCACACAGTCTCTGAGCAATCAGTTCCAGTGAACAGTTCAGTGGTTCTTCCTCGTGTTCAGGTGGAACTCCCTGGGCATCAGTTTCTGCGCATTGACTCTTGTCTTATTGCTCAGCACCACAGAGCAGAGCCTGGTCCATCCTCTGACACCAATCCTTAGATATTTATACAGTCCATTTCAGTGTCTAGTCACCCTTTCTGTGATGAAATTCTTCCTAATGTCTCCACTCCCAGGGCTCTGTGCCAGCTGCCTCAGGTCGTGACCTACAAAAGGTGTGGACAAAGTAGGGCCACCAGGGAGGGCTGTGAGTGCCCCGTGGAATGTTCTTCCAGGTAATGAGTTAAGGCAGTGATCGACCTTTACCTGCTGAACTGCATCCAGCTTTCTCCTAGACAAACACAGTTGTTTTACTTCATTACAGAATCACAGAATCTCAGGATGGGTCAGGTTGGAAGGACCACAGCGGGTCATCTGGTCCCACCTCCCTGCTCATCCCAGAGCACATGGCACAGGATTGTGTCCTCTGGAATGTCTCCAGTGAGGGAGGCTCCGCACCCTCTCTGAGCAGCCTGTTCCTGTGCACAGTTCAGAAGTTCTTCCTCATATTCAGGTGGAACTTCCTGGGCATAATTTTCTCCCTATTAACTCTTGTCCTGTTGCTTTGCACCACTGAGCAGAACCTGGTCCATCCTCCGACACCTCCCTGCAGATATTTATACAGTCCATTCCAGTGTCTAATCACCCTTTCTGTGAAGAAATTCTTCCTAATGTCTCCACTCCCAGGGCACTCTGCCAGCTGCCTCAGCCATGTGGGCAGAGCAGGGCCAGGGAGGGCTGTGGGTGCCCTTGGAATGTCCTTCTATCCAAGGCACTGATCGACCTTTACCTGGATGACCTACATCCAATTTTCTCCTGGGCAAACCCACTTATGTTACTTCATTACCCTAAAACTTGTCAAAGCAGCTTTCACCCAAAAAAAGTCCTTCACCCAGTGAAGGTCCTTCACCCAATGAAGCTTCTTCTGGCCTAGGATCAAATGTTTTGGCATCAAATACACCAAAGTTAACAAACCCCTGAGTGCAGTGTGTGAATCCTGAACAGCAGCCTGATCACTGTGGATCACTGTGGCCACATAAAAACTAAATCTACAGGAATTCTTTGGAATAAAAAAAAAAAAAGGTATAGAATGGGTGTTGTTGCAGTGTATCTGAGAGCTTTCAAAGTTCTTAACTGGAATTGTTTTACAGCTCTTGGACAAGCAGAAGCAGAAGGATTTGACCTCAGTCACTGCACAGGCTACAAAGTGGCCCAGCTGGAGCTGGGGCTTCCAGGGATCCTCCTGCTCCCTCTGTCCTCAGCACACAGAACTCCCTCAGCCAGTGTCTAGAGGTAAATCCAGGGCCCTGGGCTCTCAAGTTTCCCTTCAGTTTTTGCTGAATCTGCAGCATTAGTTCTTGGGGGAGGAAGGAAATGCAGAAGAGCAGAAGGAACTGAGAAGGGATGAAGGAAGTGACTGAAAAAATTACAAGGCTGAGGTCCAAGACAGGTCAGACAGAAGAACAGGCACATCATTCATTGTTTCCAATTAATTTCTCTTGCCCCATTAGAAAAAAAATAAATATTTAAGACAGCATCTAGGCACTCTGTATGTCCATTTCAGAACTTTGAAAGGGAAAAATCCTCATCTGAATACATTTAAACTTCTAAGGGCAGATGTGTGGATGGACAGGCTGCTGTCACACACACCAAGGCAGAGCTGGAATGTTCCACTGGCAGATCTAAGCTCTGAAACTCTTGACAGGTGCACAACTGCTACAGGAGCTTAGCAAAGCTTATCTCCTGCTTGGTTTCAAGTGTGTTGTGAGACATGCTGCTGAATCTGAGCCCTTTATTGAAACTGTGGTGATATTTCCTCAAAAATGAGCCTTAATTTAACATTTAACACTAAACCATGGAAGTGTAGAACAGTTCCAAAACCTTGTGCTTTGTTACAGGTGTTTTTAATACATTTTAGGAGTGTTAAGATTAAATAAAAATTATTAAAAGTTAATAAAATTAATTTTAAAAGTAAATTACACCCCCCCACCACCTTTTCTGTAGAGAATTCGACTATGTTATGGTATTTCTACTAAAAATAACTGAAACTGGTCACAAAATCTAATATTGTATTAAAAAAAAATCCTTTCTTAATACAGTTCCATTGGTGCAGATTTCCACAAGCTGTTAACAGAATACCACAATCCTTAAGTGATGTAAGTGGAAAAAAATGTGAACTTCTTTCAAATAACAATTAAAGCTCTTCCTTCTTGATAATGTTCCTGGCTGTTCTGTCCCTTCCAGAGTCCTCTTTGCTCTCTAGTTTTTTTTCTTAAACCACTGCTCAAAGTATTTTCTCCTGTAACCCTCTCTCTCCTGCTCTTCCTCAGTCTGCCTTTACCTTTGATTCCTTTTTAGGACCCTGTGATTAAAATTTCATTTTTATGCCCCAATAGTTTCTCAACCAGAACAGACAGGAGATCTTTAAAACGTGGAATAAAGAACCAAAACAGCCACAGGAATTTCATTTTACCTTTGTTTCTTCCCATCTTTTATCTCCAAAGTCCTCTGAATAAACTTCAACATCTTTTAGCAAGAAGTTGCCAAAAATTGTACCAGTTCTCTCCTTTGAAGGAATATGGGGGGATAAAACCACCCAGAAAAAAAAACCAGGAAATCTGTTTTTTTGCATCCTCAGATTATCAGAGTCCCTTGTTTCCTTCCCCCTGGGATGAATCACATGTTCTGGATACAGTCAGGCAGAGAAAGTGTTCCCCAGTAGGGTTAGGAAATTATTTATACACGTATAGAGGAGTCTTACAACAGGATAATGCCCTTCTTCATTCCAAGCTTCAGTCCAAAATTCAGGTTCCTCATGGATTCGGGGTCATCCCAATTCTTTAAAAAACGCAGGAAGATTAAGAAAGCAAAACCCCAGTTCGACTATATCAAGTAGAAATTAAATAATCCACTAATGCAGAACAAGGAAAGCAAATTACACCAGGCTTGATGTCTTTTGGATCATCAATTTGGATTCAATTATCCCAGTCAGGGGTTTCCTCACTGTTGGATCATTAATTGGATCTAAACCATCTTGTAGGTTGCCAGATGCATTTAATTATCAGGTTTTACTTCTTAAGCCTGATCTGCCCTTATATTCAAAGTATATAATCAAAGTATATAGTCAGAACTGTGTATATCTGTTAACTAGGGTTTTAAAGAAGGCAAGTGAAAGTTTTTAAGGATCTTAAACATAAGTTTTAAAACCTGCCTTGCAGCAGAATTGCAGTACTATAAAGTACTAGAAAACTAACCCAGAAAACAAAATATCCAGACAAAATAAAAACGATCCATGGCACAAGCTGCATAACTATCCTTTTATTACAACTATATAATTAGATAGAGTGCCAAATGTCACCGTGACACACAAATTACAAACTTCCCCAAGTCTCTGGAAATGACACACAAGCACATAAAGGGCGGGTACTAACACAAATCCTGCTGAACAACCGGATTAATTCCCACATCAGGAGGTTTGGATAAATCCCGATTTCTCGACCCCGGGGCATGCTGGGAATTGTAGTCTGCGCCTCTGGGGCGGGCGGCAGTAAACCTGCTTGGGATTGGCTGGCGGGGTGCGCGGAGCCAATGAGCGGACGGGATGTTGGGGAGTAGCGGTCTCTAGGATACGGCCGCGCACCGCCCCCTCTGGCCTGGGTCTGGAGGAGCTGCGGCAGCCTCAGGCCGGGCAGTCCCGGTCCTGGCCCGTCCCGTCCCATTCCATTCCATCCCCTTCCATCCCCGTCCCATTCCGTCCCGTCCCAATCCATCCCATCTCATCCCATCCCGTCCCGTCCCATCTCGCCTTATCCTATCCCGTCCCGTCCCGTCCGGGATGTCCGCGATCGCTCGGGCCCCCGCGGGCCGAGGGCAGGTGAGGCGCCGGTGCCTCAGCTCGCTCCGTTCTTGGGCACGTTTTTGGCCGTGAGGGGAGAGATCTGTACAACCCCCTTTCTGCAGCTCCCTGACAGGAGGGTGGACCCTGGGTTGCTCCCAGGGAAGAACAGCACAAGAGGAATCAGCCTCAAGCTGTGCCAGGGGAGGGTCAGGTTGGACATCAGGGGGAATTTTTTCCTGGAAAGGGTGGTCAGGCGTTGGAAGGGGCTGCCCAGCGAGGTTTGGAGTCCCCACCACTGGAAGGGTCCAAGGAAGGACTGGCCGTGGCCCTCAGTGCTCTGGGCTGGGGGACAAGGTGGGGATCGGGCAAAGGGGGGACTCGATGATCCGGGAGGGCTTTTCCAACCTCGGTGGTTCTGGGGTTCTCGGCAGGGACACAGCAGGACCATCCCGGCCGGGCTCGGGGTGGTGGACACGGAGCCGGAGATGGCCGGGAGAGCCCCGTCGTGCCAGGGCAGGTTCCTGAAGGTGCGCGATGGAATCGCCGGGGGGAGCCGGCGGTGCCCGACGCCGGGAAGCACCGCGAGGGCAGGGAATGCACAGGGAGCCCACACACGGTCCAGCTCAGTCCTCAGCAAAGTGGCTCAACTGGAAAGCAAGATCATGAGTCGGAAAAAGCAGCTGGAATCGCAGAACACTGACCCGGGCCTGAAGCCTCTGGAAGAAGAGTCCTCCTCCTCCTCTGCCTCGGGGCGTGAACACGGTGCAAGGGGCAAGAAGTACCTGAAGAATTATGGTGCCACCAGGGAGAGTGGGACCCGCGGGGATGCCAGTTCTGAGGGAGAGGAAAGCATCCAAAGCCCTAAAAAGAGTGTTATGGTTAAACAACAGCTGGATCTGGATAGTGATGGAGAGGAAATGACAGAATTGATGGATAACTCCTTGGGGTTTTCCAGTGGAAATGGGAATCAGAAGGTTGTTGTAGATGGAAAGGTAAATACAAACTTTGCTGGATTATGTATTTCCATAAACACTTTTATAGAATTTTTTTAATTGGTTGGTCACTTTTTATTTAGATAACACCAGATACTAAATTTTAAATTTGCATTTGTGGCTTGCTCACGATAGGATTCAGCTTCACTTCTTAACATCTTAAACCAACATCTTAAATTACTCTTATTTTACCCATAATGATTTGTATTCCTTTTCAGCACTCTGAACATAATAATGAAGTAACACTTAAATCTGTTTTTCATGTTCTTCAAAAGAACAAGACTCCAGTTCCACCAGGAAGGCCTCCTCTGTCTCTTAAGGAAATTGCACCAACAGAGTTACCTAAAGCATCTTCTTTTCACAACAAAGACTCACAGAAAAGTGTTTTTAGTAGAGTTAATTCACCAGCACCTTCACCCACCAGCAGAAACCTGTCAGGACATACCACGAGCTCTTCCATGAAAGACAACACTGTACAGATTGCTCTGCCTAAAACAGGCTACACCAAACAAAGCCAAGAATCCCTTGGAAGTGACAGAAGTGAAATAAAATCATTAGATGAGTTATTCTCAAATGCAGATGATGCAGAAGATCCAACCAGCAGCAGCTCAAATGGTGAGTTTTCTAAAATACTGTCTCAAGGAGACCTGGCATGAATTGTACTGATAATCTGATAAATTCACTAATAAACTGGGCAAGTAATCACTTTGAAAGGATTCACTGGTGAAATTTTACATAAACCAAGGCCTTACCAAAGTAATTATGTAGATCTGTTTCTTTTTTTCTGGTGTAATAGGTTTGTATTTTCCTTTGCTTTTGACTTAGGTTGGGTTCAGGTTAGTGCTGCTGCCCTGGGTGATGTTATGACATCAAAACTAGTACAATATTTAGAATAGTTTTCATAAATCAATGGGACAAAGTACCAATGGGTCAGAGTGAGAGCAGCTGGAAATGAGGGGCACCAAAAATCTCTTGAACTTGAGGCAGGAGGCCAAAGGAGGAAATTTTAGGAGGAGTTTCTGCTAAGTTAAAGATTTAGAGTGTTTGATTGCTATTACCTTTTAGTGTTACACTTTAAACTAGGAAGGTTGTACTGATTTTCCCCCTCTTTTCTCATTTAAGGAGAAGTGTACTGTAACTGTCATGCAAATTCTCATGTCAATGTGTCATTTGATTGCAGATTTCAGGCTGAATATCCTGAGCCTTGATGATTTGGCCCCAGATATCACCAGTGAGGCAGCAGAACTAAAGCAGAGAGTGAGTAGGAATTCTCTACTAACACCTATTCCCAGTCTGCCTCTGTTGGGTAGAGGTTCTAAAATAAATCATTTTACAGGGGAAAGACATTGAGATGACTCAAGAATCAAACAAATATGTGATGGTGGAAGAGGACCAAGCTTCTCCTAAAATGACCAATGCAGTAACTGGTGTGAATGATGGGGACACTGAAAAAAGTGTCACTGAAGCAGAAATCTCTGAGCATTTAAGTGGAGTTTCCACAGATCCCCCTGGACACAAACAGGATTATCTTGATCAGGATGAGAGAACTCTTAATTCAGAATATTCTGAAGACTTTGAAAGGTCTCTGTCTACAACAGACAGGGAATCTGTGTCCAGAGGGTCAGAGGGACACTCTGGAGAACACCCGTCCTCAGCCTCATCCCTGGTGGGGACCCAGGAGCAGCACAAACAGGGGCACCCAGTGACTGTGAGGGACACTGGGGTTCAGACAGCAGAGCCCCCCTTCACCTACTGCTGGGCAAAGGGTGAGTGCACAGCAACTTTTACACTTTTATAGATGTCAGCCCACTTATTCTTCGTTTCAGTCCCAGCTTCCCCTTGCTGGTGCTAAATTAAAAGCTTTCAAAGCCCAACACTTCAATCTGCTGCCCATAGAAAAGACTGAGATTGAATGCCATGAGAACTTAGAACTGGTTTTTGCTTAAAAACAAACCCCACAGGACCCGTGGCTGGGTGAGTGTTGATGACAAAGCTCACAGCAGCACGAGAAATACTCTCCAGTGGAATTCAACACTCTGATATCTTTACTATTGTAAATATAACTGTAGTGTTACTAAAGTGATTGCTCATCGTGGAGTTCTCCTTTTGCAGTGCCTTTCTCTCTTGGGAAAGCACTATGGCCCCACGACAGGATCAGGTGTGACCTCTCACATTCCTGAGGAGGAGCTCCCTGCCTGTGTCTTTATTTCAAGGAAAAACTGCTGAGAGCCACTTCTTGCCTCACTCGAGGAGGAGAAAGTAGAAACTCAAGTGTTCTTGAAAACAGGAGCTTCTTTTGAGTACAAAAGTCCCTATTTTTACTCTGCCTAGGGTTAGAAAAGATGCCTTTTGCAGTGAGAGATGTTGTGAGCAGAAGATTAAAGAAACCGTGGAGGTTGTATGACTATTTCAGCATTTTTCTGGCTGACAGAATTCCCTGTTAGGCTCTACAGTGGTTTTAGGGCTGTTTTCGGGTTTTACAGGGTTTCTTGGGCAGCTGCTGTCCCAGGAGACTGTCCCAAGTTGTAGCACTAAACCTTTCCAGTCTCTCCCCCCTAATCCTGATGTTTCCTGACCCACAGCAGCCCCCTCTGCAGTGCTCAGCCCACCTGTAGGAACCAGCTACATCGACCCCGTGCCTATTGCCAGTCAAGTCATCAGCATGGATGCAGTAGAAGGTACTGAAAAACATCTTTACCCTTCTGTTATTGTTGTTTTCTGTACCTAAGCCACGCTTGGCTCGTTCAGCCCCTGCTGTGCCTCACCACAGCCCCTCCTGTGCCTCCCCCACAGCCCTGACCACCTACAGCCCCTCTGTCCTCGTGCTACATTCCATGTGCAAGCAGCACTTGATGTTGACCCAGCAGTTTGTTGAGAATGTTCAGCACCTTCACTCATCCCTCGTGGAGTCCTTGGAGCATGAGAAGTTCCACTACCACAGCCTGGAGGAGGCTAAGGAGGTATTTGTGACAGACCAGAGAGGCTGAGCAGATATTCCCTTCCAGATGCTTCTGGTATTTGCAGCAAACCGAGTTTCTTTGCATATTATTCATTAATAAGTTGTGGTTTTTTCCTGTACAAAGGCTAAAGTCTTACTGGAGGCCATGGTTTTGAAAGATTAAGCTTTCTGCTGCAGCATTTGGCTGTCCCCAAACAAGCAGGGATCTTCCAAATGCTGCAGCAGAAGGGTCACTTTCTGTTGCTAGCACAGCAAAGTGCAGGTATCTTAACATGGAGATTTATTATTTATTAAATACTAGAAAGTAATTATCTTAATTACTAAAGAAATTTTTTTCTTTGCAGTACATCAAGAATCACAAATCCCCACCTCTAACACTTGAACAAGCCCTTGAAGAAATTCAGAGAGCACAGGAGGAGTAACTGCTTTGACTCTTTGAACTTTAACTTTTGTATTTACAGCTCTAAGGCTGGAACAAGAAACCCTTCCAACGTGCACAGATAAAAAGTCAATAAACTATGTACTGGAGGGATTTGTACAAACTGCTATGTTAGCATAAAGTACAAACTGCTAATTATGATATATAATTTACTTTTCTATACCTGAATTTTTTTACTCATGTACATGATACAGGGATAGGCAGGAACCTTCAGCCAGACTATGTCAGTAAAAAAGAAGCCAACAAAACACTCCTCTCTAAAGGGACTGTGGTAAGTCAGCAGGGTGTGCATGTTTATCCTGTGGAGTGTGAGATCTGTGATCACATCTGTGATCGTGGTAGAAGTGAAAGTCTGTACTGCAGCCCCTGAGAAATACAACCACAGCAGAATTACCATATCCTGACTTTAGTGCCATTATCTATCTGAACATACAACACACCCAAACACACACCAAGTTAAAATAAATTCAAAGAAGGCTTCTAGTCAAGGTACAGGAATCCATTTACTCCGAAATCTGAGCTGCCATTTTATTTTTTTTATTTTAAAAAAAAGTGTTTATTGGAAGGCAAAACAATAAACTTCACAAGTTGGTAACATACAGGTGTTGTATGCTGATTCACAGACAGGTACAGTTCCACAGCTACAGTAGATCTAGAACAAACTGATATTCCACCACATTTACTGGATGGTTTTTTAAGAGGGTTTTTGCTATACAAACAAACAACTGGAAAAGGGAACCGCCACGCAGACCTGGGGACTGGGAGTGCAGTGTAAGGGCCTAACAGCTCTAGCTGGTGGTCTCTGGAAACAGTTACAGAAAGTTTTGTTTCTTCCCTCGTTTAGATCACAGGAAGTTTCCAAGAACGTCTCATTGATAGAAACTTAAAAGAGAGCAGAGAAAATGGATTCTCTTCTAGTGAACTAGTCAGCTTTTATTATTAAAGGGTATGTACAAAAATATAAAAAGCTCCAAGTCTGTCTCCCGTTACAAAGCAGTGCCCATCCCTCAGCGAACTGACCCTCGTGTCCTGCCCAGTGGTGGCTGCAGCAGCTGCTGTGGGGCCTGGAGGTGGGTGGAAGGTTCTAAAAGCTTGCACAGTGCTCAAAGGTCACCTGCACTGGAACTAGATGCTTCATCCCCCATTTAGACATTAGGATACACTGCTCAGCATCAGTCTGACTTGATCCCAAGGCAGCACCCCTCCACTTCAAATAGAATTAACCTTTTGAGAGAAATAAACATACATTATGGAACTGGAGAACACACAACCACATCAGATAACGTCTGTATTCCACGGGAATGAGTGGGGCACAATCCTGCACCAGGGACAGACTGACTGGGGCTTAGTTCTAGTATAAAATGGGGAACTAATTAAAAAATTTTGCAAGATAAATGGAAGTTTTTAAACTTGCTAGACATGTCATGGTAACAGCTGGCCTTTTTTTAAACACTAAATGACAAGTGTTGAAGTACATGTCATAGCTTTCCATTTTTCACCATAGTTTTAAAAAGTAATTCATTTGTCACTTCCTCCAGACTTTAATCCGGATTTTTACAAGTTTAATGTTTTGTAGAAGATGCAAGACATCTTTCTTCAGAGAGTCTTATTCGGGTGGTGGAGGGTCTTGTGTTTCACGCTTCACTGAAACAATAGGGAAAAGAGTTCTTACACATTCCACAGTCACCTAAGCTGCCTGAAATGTTTCATGGAATGAGGGCTCTGCAATAAGGAACTTTTCCTTGTGGGCTTTACTCGAACCCATCTGACTGCACAGATCTACTGCAGCCAGAGGTAGAAGTGACTTTTCACTGAGCATGCCAATTTTTTTCCTTTTAGCTGTTGGCAAGGGCAGTTTTTCAATGTCTCACAGACTCTCTGCAAAAATCCATCATTTGGGTGATTGTCTTCATCTCTCACAAAAACCTCCACTTTTTCTGAACCCTTCCTGTACTACAGGGAATTTATTACCAGCTCTGGCTTGGGCAGAATGTGGCAGTAAGGTAGGAAAGTCTGAGTAGGGGAGGGGTAACAGTTAAGTGTGGTCTCAGTTCCAACCACACGGATCCCCCTGCTGTGGCACAGCTCCCCCTCCACTACCTTTGTGACTGCTCTGAGTTTTTGAGGGGTAACAATCAAAGCTGCAGGTGCTCAGTATTACAGCCAGGAAGTGGCTTATGTAGAACAAGCTAATTAATTAATCTTTCAGAAATCAGAACACAACACAAGGCCTGAAAACAACACGCTGGGTCGATCAGAGTACACGTCCACTTACCTGTTGTTTTACTGTATCTGTTACGTCAGAAAGAACTACGAGTTACTGATATTTTGATTTGGGTTGACAGTGGACAGTAAACAGGACAAAATCACTATCAAGGCCACACAGGTTTGTAAAGTGCTGAGAAGCATCACTTACATTCATCCCTGGCCTTCATGCGGGCGATAAACGAGTAACTTTTATTTCTCCGGTAGTTTTCGTAAGGATCATCCAACGCAACTCCCACTCCTTTGTACTGATCCCATTTGTCTCGGATATCCCCTCCTTTGATTGGATCCTGAATTCCTTGTTCCTTGGCTCCCAGCCCACCAGATCCACTCCATCCTGCAGCAAGGACACATTGCAATCCTGTCACTATTTTTTTTTATTACTAAGTTGTGAAGACAGACCAACATGGAAATTTTGGAAACGACCAAAGACAGCGTCGGTTTGATGGGAACAGCAGGATGGGAACAGCCAGCCTGAAACAACACATGAACTGTCCCATTTATTTCACAAGCATTAATATGCAAGAGATTCCAGGAGCTGACAGACAGCAGCTCTATCCCTAAAAACTTTTAGGAGGGCAAGAGGAAAGGCAGCACAAGCTCCATCTGTCTGGTCAACCCTGCTGACCTGCACTGAAATACCTCAGGTAAGTCAGTTCTGTCTGATGCCAAACTCACATCCCTGTCTTCCATATCCTTCCCAGAAAGTCAACCACCACTGCTCCATGTTCTAAATACTTGTATCACTGAATATCCTTATGCTGACCTTGGAATGCCATGGGGTAACTCCTTATGAACATGCCTTAATTATATCCAAGAATTCAGTGCCTGAATTTGTTTCCTAGCTTGTGTAAGATTCCAGAACAGCATCTTACCCATTTTCACTAGCATTTGATGGCCTTTGTTTTCTTCTCCAAGTCTTGATTCTGGTATAGGAGGCCCAGAACTGGAGCCCAAACCAGCAGAAGAACTAAGGAAATAAGAAGAACAAATTAAGAACCAGTGATACCATTCTGACACAATGCAAGGTCAGTTCTATTCTGTTAAGCTTTAACACCCAGCACAATCCCAGTCACTCTACTAAGGTATTCTTTAATAAAGCCATTAGATTATGGAGTTGCTGAGGTGCTTTCTGGCACGTGCTTCTCACACCTTTGACACCCCTCTGCTTCTCAGCACAAGGGAAATCAAACACTGCACTCTTCCCAAGAGAGTACTCAGAGGATTCCTCCTCCTCCCAAGGAAAGTGTACAAAGCCTTCATAGTTACACACTGTTTTGTTATAACAAAAAGCCACCACAACAGAGGAACGTTCTCTCCACAAGCACACACAGCAGACAAATTGTTTCTAAATCTGCTTTCCACCTTCCTTCCTGCTCTTTGTATCCCCCACTAATGAGGCAGTGCCCTTGCTGGGGCTCTGTTCCCAACAGCCCAGGGAAGAGGGGACAGGACTAAAGCCAAGCTTACGGAGGGGTGGGGCTGCGGGAGCGGGACCGGCGCCGCCTTCCCGGCGAGTACGACTTGGACCTGGAGCGGGAGCGCGAGCGCGAGCGGCTGTGGGAGGAGCGGGACCTGCTGCGGCTCCTGGAGGAGAGAGCACAGACATCAGATGCACGAGTCACCAGAGCAACACCCCCAGTCCCTCGGTCAGCCCTGGGGGTTGGGTTTGTCCCGCCCCTCATTCCCAAGGTTCAGCCCCAAGCGCTGTACCTGGACTGCGAGCGGGAGTAGGAGCGGGAGCGGGAGCAGGAGCGGGAGCGCGACCTCGAGTAGGAGCCGGACGATTTCGAAGATCGGGAATTGGAGCGGGAAGAGGAACGACCTCGGCTTTTAGAGCGACTGCGGGACCGAGAGGGCCCACTGCACAGGGAAAAGGAGAGGAACTCCAGTGACACTCCTGGGAGAGGCACCACAAACACAAACCTACTTCTGATCAGATTCAAATTACACACAAGCACTGCAGTTCTGCAGTGAAAACTGCAGTGTGTCAAAAACGACTTCACAGAACTGCAGAATGGTTTGAGTTGGGAGGGACCTTAAAGCTCATCCAGTCCCACCCCCTGGCATGGGCAGGGACACCTCCCACTATTCCAGGCTGCTCCAAGCCCCATCCAACCTGGCCTTGGACACTTCCAGGGATGGGGCAGCCACAGCTGCTCTGGGCAACCTGTGCCAGTTCCATTTTCTTCAGGTTAGACAAAAATTGGAGCCCACTGAAACTCAGTTATCCCATGAGCATGTTGCTGAAGGCTTTCCCTCTGCACTTAGCTCAGGTGAACAGCAGAAGGCAGCAGACAGGATCTCTCACCTATTTCTCTTCTCCTGACCTTTCCTCCGCCTCGCTCTCATTTTAGCTCTGAAGAATTCGTACAGTCCATTCTGCTCCCAGCCTTCACTGCAATACATCAACCACACACAGAGCTGTAAATTCCATTTACACAGCTGTGAATTCCAGTTCAACAGTGATCTTCAGGATTTTCACCAGACTTTGTATGGAACAAAGGGCCTGGGCAAAACAGCCTCCCAGATCTCAGAGTAAGATCAAACAGCAAGTGCAGTTACAACACAACAAGAGCATTAAGGAGAACCAAGACACAGGTGAAGGAGAGAGAGGCACTTTGTGGTTTGAGACACCTTCTCAGGGCATTTTCCTTACCACATTGTTAGCTACACCTGCTCTTACCTGTTTCTAGGCCTGTCATGAGATGGTGGACTATAAAATGCCTCAACCGCAGCCAGGAGTCTCTCACTGGGGGGCATTGGGGGTGGAAGACGTATATCCTTAGGATCTAAAGGTTTATACTCATGATCTTCAAGCTGCCAGAAACAAAACAAATTACATTTGTGTCATGTGTCATGGGGTGGCTACCTGAAGAGATAAATACAGGTTTAACTGTGTGGGGACCTCAAATTTCACTACTGGATAAAAAAAAACCAGTCCAGAAATGAGGGATCTGCAGGTGACCCAGTGCTTTCTCGTGCTGTCACTGTTGTGAGTTCTATGAGAAAAGCCAGCATTGCACAGGTAGGAGCATTAAGTGGATCACCAGGTGGATAAAATGCAGATCTCATCCACCTTTGTGCTAAGGTGGCTGGATGGAAGCCTGGTGTATGCTGAGAGTAACACAAAGAGATGGAAGAGGCCTGTTTGTTCATCTCAAACACAAAATGCATAAATGCAAATATCCCCAAAGATGCCGATACAGGTACAATTCCTGCTCTCCATCATTCTTTGTGTATGTAACAATTAATAAAACATCTTTGTGAGAATTCTGATTACCAAAAACTACAACACAGTGGCTACATCAGACCTGCGAGGTCCCTCTGACCACCTGAAAATAACTGGGGATTTCCATTTCCTAAAGACAGGGGTCAGATTTTCAAGTGCAAATTAGTCTTTCACATACATGAGCTCCACCAGCTTTCTCTGGCACAAAACACTTGAAAAAAAAATCACCATTTTCACCACCCTCTCACCCCGCTCCCACCCTTACACCCTACACAACTTCAGCTACGGGTTGTGGGATGGATGGATTTGGAATTATAACCATCCCACGGGATTTGGAGGTTTTAATCCCATTGGAAGCACTTACTTTGACAAGTGGAGCCATCAGCCCGGCGGGAAGGTCGAAGTAGGGGACGTTTGGCACCAGACTGGGATCGTCGTGGTTCATGTGAGGGGGCCCTTGGCGCCGCATGTGGGGGGGCTGCCCGTTAAACCCATGGGGGGGAGGCCCAAAATCAGGGTGCTGGGGCCCTCCCCAGGGAGGATGCTCGCTGATCCCAGGGTGAGGCAATCTGTGACCAGGATGATGATGAGGAGGTCCAATTTCTGCAGAGTGGGAGGGTTAAAACGTTTTATTCAGCTACCGAGAAAGGAAAGCAATCAGAGATGGGCTTCAATTAGTGCATTTATCCTAAAAAACAACCTTGGCAGATCCAGCAAAGCACCAGAACTGAAGGATTAATGACCCTGAGATGAGCTCAGTTGGTTAGAGCCTGGTGCCAATAACACCAAGGTTGTGGGTTTGATCCCTGTGTGGGCCATTCACTTAAGAGCTGGACTTGATGATCCCTGTGGGTCCCTTCCAACCCAGAATATTCTGTGATTCCGTGACCAGAGGCTGGTACAGGTCCACACTCATGAGTACCCTGCAGTGCATCTCCCTCCACTCTCAAGACAACAGGATCCTTCAGCCCTAAGCCACTGCTTCCTTTGGGACACTCTGTGGTCAAAAGTACCACAAGAAAGACACACTCAAGGACAAAATGTTTCAGATGCAGCAGGGCAGCTGCTGGGGGATCTATTTCTGAAGCTAAGGACACAATCATGGCTTAGCTTGGACCTGTAATTAGTTCTGTCTCTGTGCCAATTCAACATATATAAAGGGATAAATATGGCAGGAGTTGACTCACATGAGTAGGTGACAAGAAAATACTTTGTTTAAAGAGGCATTTGGAGAAGAAATAGAGAGAATATCCTGTTAAAATAAGGAAGAGAGTGACCAACCACTGATGGACGAATGCCATGAACGCCAGGAGACCCTGCTGAACTCACTGCACTACACAGAGAAAAATGCAAGACTGAAAATCAGTATCTTCTACAGCAGGACCAACAATTTTTCCAGGAGAAGCCACCACAGCCACTGCCCAACCTCGAGCCGACACAATTTGACTCATCGTCACCAGACCTCGAGCACAGTCTGTGTTGTCATTGCTTTGCTGCCTTCCTAATTTCAACCATCTGGCTCAGTAGATCCCTTCCTCCAACAGCTTTACATGAAACAACAGATGTTTTAAATCACCACTACAATCCAAAACCGAGCATCTTGTTCTGAGCTTAACCCTAAACTCCCTCACGACAAGAGGGAGTTCTCCCTGTTCCTTTACCTCAAGGAAAAAAAAAAAATTAATCTCTACTGGAGAAGTTAAACACAACCCTAAATATATAAACTCTAATCTATTGGTTTTCAGTGGTTTTTGGACTTGGAGAATTGAGAATCTTTTAAGCTTAAAATAGCAACTCCTACATAGAAACATAATGGCTCTTCTATACCACTTGTCACACAGAACCACAGTGATCTTTGGCCTTTGCACTGATAAGGATCATTCCAGAATAACTGTAACTCCTGCATGTGAATGGAAACTACACGGGGGGTAGAACTACAGCAAACTTCCCGAGGGAAGCAGTGCCTGGCCACACTCCCAGACATTCCAGTGTTCCAGTGAGGGAACAAACCCAACCAGAAGGGAGAACTGGAGGCAGGGATCGTTTCACCACACACTACCAAGCCACACAACATTAAAGGCAGGTAATCAGAGAGCTTTTCAGTCAAAAAAAAAAGGAGAAGAAAAAGGGCATGGATGAATGTATGCACAGGAAAAAATCCTTCCAGCCTGTCTTCCTCCATCTACAGAGGGCACAGCTCTCCTCAGCCCTCATCTATGGCCTGATGTGCAGGAGATTAAATTTAAAAGCAAATGCTGCTTCTCACCTTTGAACTTATTATTTTTTAAGTGAAATAGTGACAGAAGAGGTGCCTGTGGAGATGCTGACTTGAGTTTGGATTACAATTTCTATATGCATTAGGGAAGACTCAAAAAGCAAGGAAGCATCCAACTCTGCACGTGTTTCCTACCGAGTTCTCAGCAGCAGCTTCCCAAACCCCCAAAATTCAACATTCCTCAGGAAAACCACAACAGTCCAGCAAGGATAAGCCGTCACCCCAAAGCACTACATAGTTTTGTAATGGCAATTAGAAAACCTGGCCTGGTACACACTTTACCTTGAGGAAAATCCCCCTGGGGGTAATCAAAACGATGAGGATAAGGAGGCCTTTCAAAGGGATGGCGAGGTGGGAAATCATCCTGCATGAAGCGAGGTGGAAAGCGGTTGAAATTATGCGGATGCGGGGGCTGGTTGAATTGGGGATGTTGCTGATGTGGAGGAAATGGGCCTCTGAAGTGAGGTGGCCGCTGCATTCGAAATGGAGGTTCCCTTTGGCCCCCACCCCATGGAGGTTGTTCGTGCTGGTTGTTCCACGGTGCTTCAAACTGGTTGTTCCAAGAAGGATCAGGCTGGTTGTTCCAAGGGGTCTCTCGCTGGTTGTTCCAGCCTTGATCTCTCTGTTCGTTCCACATCCCTTCGTGGTTGTTGTTCCAGGGGGGACAGTGAGGTGGTCCCTGGTGGTGAAGAACAGAAGCCTGGTCATTAGGCTATGAAAATAAGGAACACAACAACAATAATCTACCTTTTGAAGTAAATACAGCCCATAGGCAACATGCAAAGTGAGAGGACATGTAAATACAAGGTCTGAACAACTGCAGCTTCAGAGAAAAGATGGAAAAAGGTCAAACTGTTCCTGGACCAAAATGCTCTTGTTCATAGGAACAGTGTGATGGTTGACACACTGAAATATAATTAATACTTTGCCTTTATCTGGGCTCAGAATGACAAAGCTTGGCAGTTGAATCCAGATTTCTAACTTTCACAGCTTTTCACTGCACTTCCACAACCAAGATGGGCATCCCAGACCTCCACAACCAGGACAGTCAATCCACATCTCAACCAAGCTGAGCATTCCAAACCTCCACAACCAAGACAGTCATTCCAAATTTCCACAATCAAGACAGTCATTCCAAATTTCCACAATCAAGACAGTCATTCCAAATCTCCACAACCAAGCTGAGCATTCCAAAACAGGTTGGTCATTCCAAACCTCCACAACCAGGTTGGTCAATCCAAACCTCCACAAGCAAGATGGTCATTCCAAACCTCAAACAAGCTGGTCCAACCAAGCTAGGTCATTCCAAACCTCAACCAAATCTCCACAACCAAGCTGAGCATTCCAAACCTCCACAACTAAGACAGTCATTCCAAATTTCCACAACCAAGACAGTCATTCCAAATTTCCACAACCAAGACAGTCTTTCCAAATCTCCACAATCAAGACAGTCATTCCAAATCTCCACAACCAAGCTGAGCATTCCAAACCAGGCTGGTCATTCCAAACCTCCACAACCAAGATGGTCATTCCAAACCCACACGCCTGGTTCCAGAACTGTTCCTTACCTGTTGTTGACCCCATGGAGCAACAGGGTGAGGTTGGTCAAACCAGGGTGGTTTATTTGGGGGAATCTGATCATGAGATCCAGGCCCACGAGGTCCTCCCGAGGCAGGATCCTGCACTCCAGACCCGGTTGTGTCATATTCTGTAGAACCAGCCAGAGGCAGCTGAGATTTGCCATCATCTGAAACAATTTGGAGACTACTATCAGCATCAAATCACATGTAGTTAATAAAACAACAGCACACCTACATCAGGCTTCAGCTGAATTTATTCTGCAGAAATCTCTTACTGGGAGAGAGGATTTCAGATCCATTTAACATTCATCTCTTTGTGGTTTTTTTTTTTTTTACATTCAATCATCAGACTGAAACCTGCTGCAAGGCTCCAAACAGGTTTTCCCCTGAACCAAACCTGCCCAGCACAGTGCCTCACTACTACGAAAGGAGCAAAACAATACATGTCCCAAGATTGTCACCCACTGATTTCTGATTTCAGGTCCCAGATCTGGGCAGTACCTGCTTGTGAAACCGGAGCAGACGGTGGAGCCGAGGCTGGGGCTGCTGTGGGGGCCTGAGGGGGAGGGGTTGATTTCACCTCGTTCTCTAGTGGGGGGATTTGGATCTGTTGTTGCTGCTGCTGCTGCTGCTGTGTCAAACTGTTCACAAACTCTTCGTGCTGAGTTTTCAGGTTCTGGATCTGCTGCTGGAAGGCCACTTGCACAGGCTGTACAACCGTTGCATACTCAGTGATCAAATTTGCCTGACAGAACGAAAGAAATGAAGAACAAGTGAACTCTGCACCTGTAACACTTGTCCTATCTGCCCCTTCAGAATTCCCTACACTGTTCTTCACCCTCTCTCCCAAAAAATGTCTGAGGATGCAGGATAATGCTGGTAGAACCACCCAGCCTCACTAGGGAGCTCTGTGGAGTTTTCCAAAATATTCTCTGCACTCTTATTAGTGCCTTTCCAATACAGCTCAAACCAACAGCATGCATTGTTAATAATAAAAACCAATAGTTCCTGCTGCCACAACAGTTTTTATACTCAATATATCCAATTTAAAGCTGTCATTTCTTGTTTCCTTTTGATCAAACATTCATTTCCATGAATTGTCAAGTATGTACAGGACTGTATCAGTCTGTATCTTGCATCCAGCACTGTATCAGCAGCTGGATTACTGAATGTTTGAAATAACAAGGTTGTATTTTACATTATTTTTGTTAATCCCTTGTAAACAACTTCAAGGGGGTCAAGAAATTAATTTTTCCTTTTGAAAGGTTTAACATTTCCTAAATTTGTTTTATATATATGTATATAAAAATAATAAAACTGTTATTTTTGTGGCTAACCTGGTACTGGCCAAGTCCAAGGGCTGGGCTCTGTAACTGTTGAATAATGGACTCATCAAAGTACCCATTTTTCTCCCATAGTTGAAGAAGCTGCATAAATTCAAGAGTGAAAGGTTTTTAGAAGTTATGAACAATCAAAGAAAAACTGAGGCACAGCATTTTTAAGTCTCCAGCTTTTCATAAGACCCTGGATTTCAGCATTTATTTTTGAACCACTGAAGATTCAGATCCATTCATCACCATTATAACTTCCAAATAAAGCTTAGGTACTTTTAAGTTCTATTTTAAACAATCAGATCAGAAAAAAAAAAATCTCAGTGGTCTTCTCCCATCCCCCTATTTGTGAATTTGCACAGCACCAACCTAACAAAGCAAAACTCACAGTCAAACCAAACCCAGATACTCACTCTGGCAATTTTCTGTTGCTTGTCCTCCTCCACTGCTAGAAAACTGGTGCAATAAATAGGCACAACCACCTTCTGCAAAGCAGCCAGAAGATCTCGTGCTTGCTTCCGTTGGCTTCAAGAAAGCAATGGGAAGAGTTACCTTTTCCACTCTGACAGAGTGCATTGGAATATTCAAATCATCTCAACTTCTGCTATACTAAAAGTAGTGGATGCATAAAATACAGAGTTCTCTCCTTTATATTTTTACTGTAAAGTCCAGTCTGGAGGAAAAATACACAAAGTAGGTGAAAGCTAAATCTGATCACTAAAGCACTGGGTCTTTGTGTCAGCTGGGGGCATCTTAAGATGTAAAATTAATAAAATTAATGAATTAAAAAGTGACCAGTCAAATTAACGTGGTATCCAGGAGAGAGACTTCACCAAATGAATCAAAGTTAACTCTCACCAGTGATGCAGAACATCATTGATCAGGTAGATGAGGTGCAGCCGCAGCTCAAAGTGAGCTCCCTCTGCTGTGATCCGGTTCCGCAGGTGCCCGGCCATCAGCTCACAGTGGGCAGGAGACTTGGCATTGCTGAACATCCAGTTCTTGCCAGCCTTGGAAAAGCAAATTTTAAATGTGTCAAGTCAGCCTAATGCGTTCACCTCACCTGGGCTTCCTACAGCTCTGAAACAACTGCGAGAAGGGCAGTTTTCAGGTCATGGCTTTCACCTCACCTGCCACCCAGCACAGCAACAAAGCTGCTGCTAACTGTGCAATCTCAGAACTAAAGGAACCCACAGCACCCCCAAATCCCTGGGCAGGTTCAGGTCACTTACTGAGATGGCATCTTTCGTACAAGTGTCAATTATTGGCTGCAACAAGTTGTCAAACTCGTTCATATCTAACTGGGTTTCCTCCAAAACCTTTTGCATTTGTTGCTCGATTGCAAGGGCTACTGCTGATGTGACTTGTTCCTGAAAAAAAAAAACAGAAGGAAAAAACCCCCTACATTATATCCAACATTCTTGCAAAGAATGACTCTGCTGTGTCCCTGTAACTATCTTGAAGAACAAGCCATGAGACCACATAAAAATGTTTCTATTATTTGGTTTGGAGAAAAAAAGACTCTTCGCATTCTTCAGGAAAAGTCCAGTTCATTTCCACCTCTAAAATCTATCATGGAATAAAAAAATAATTGCAGGAAGCTCCTAAATGTAAGGAACATAACAAAGGCACAAGAACTCTTCAGTTTGCTTCCCAACAGCTTTAACAGCAAAACAACTCCTGCAAAAACCACACAGTTCCCTTTCACCCCTAATCAGATCCAGCTTGGAATACTACACACTGGAATGTCTTGCAGATCCCAGCAGCCTGCAGCATTAAACCAAGAGTAAATTGTGACTGCTTTAAAACCAAGGTTTTTCACAGAGTAAATAAAACGGTTTTAATCACAGATCAGTCTCCCCAGCACAACCTGCACATCAGATACATCCATTCTAGGAAGATGATGGCATTTGCCACAGAACAAAAATAAGGAAAGCAACACTTCCTCTCCTTTCAGCCACCACCACTCAGCAGGAAAACCTCCTCTCCCCTTCCACTCCTCATTCATACAGCCACTGGCAGCCCGGGATACACCAGGTGAGTGTTTCTCTCAAACCAACCTGTCTCATAGCGAGGAGGTGCTGCTCCTGCTGCTGCAGGTTCCACTGACTCTGCTGGATGAGCTCCTCCACGGACGGGGTGCCCTGGGGGGCCGGGATGGGCGCAGCCGGCGGCAGCGAGGGCTGGGGCAGGGGCTGGATCTGGGCAGAAGCCTCGATGTCTTGGCTTTGCTTGCACAGCACTATCGGACAGAGTAAACGCGGAAAGTAAACCTCCCGGAGAGCCCTGCCCTGCCACCGCCAGCCCGCAGGGGACACGGGGCTGGCTCCAAACCGACCCTCCCTCGGAGGGTCTCCAGAACTGCTGCGACAAGGCCCCCAGGCACAGGGTGGGATTGCTGGGGTGTCCTGTGCAGGGCCAGAGCTGGGTTCCATGATCCCGACGGGTCCCTTCCAACTCAGGGTGTTCCGTGCTTAACGCAAATTCGCGGGCGGATGGTGCCAAAGAGGAGAGTCACCAACTCCCCGTGCGCTTCCAGAGGGGCAACTCCAGCACGAGCGCAGAGCCGGCGCTGCTGGGCTGGCCCCCCGTGTCCGGGAGGGCTGTCCCGGCGCTGAGCTCTGTCTCCCCGCTCCCCCTGCCCGTCCCCAAACCCGCCCGGAGCCCCGCGGGGCAGAAGCGTCTCGGCGGGCCGGGCCCGGGCTGAGCTGGGGGGGCCGGGCCCCGACCCGCCGGCCCTGCCCGAGCCGCGGGCCCCACTCACGCTGCTGCTGCTCCAGCGCCAGCTTGTACTTGTAGTAGCCGTAGAAGTCGCCGCCGAAGAGGAAGGAGAACTTGGGGTTCTCCTTCTGCTTCTCCATCGTCATCTTCTCGAACTCGGGCCCGTTCCGCGCCACGAACTGCGCCAGCTTGTCGATGACATTCCGCAGCTCCTGATCTGTGTGGGGAGGCGGCGCCGTCAGGCCCCGCTCCCTCCCGGTGCCCCCGTTGTGCCCCCGGACCCCCCCGGTCCCCCCCGGTCCCGGTGCCCCCTCACCCTCGGGCGGCAGCGGCATCTCCATGGCCGCGGGTCCCGGGGTCGCTGGGCCGCGCCGCACCGACGGCAGTGCGACACCCGCGCGGCCGCGCTTTACGGCCGCGTCGCTATGGAAACGGCGCGCGGCGCAGGTCACGTGGTTCCCCCTCCCGCCCTGCCCGTCCCTGAGGCGGGACCGGCGTGAGGGGAGGGAAGAACAATTGTAAGGAAATAAGGGATAAAGAGGCGGTTCCGCTGCTCGAGTGAGAGTTAGAACGGAGTGGAGTGCTACTGGGGAGGTGCCTGACGCGCTGCAGGTCAAAAGTCTGCATTATTAGTTATTTAAACAGATAACTAGGGTTGAACAACGCCTCGAGATTTAGTCGAATTAATTTTTAATGTTAAAATTTAAATTTTCCAAATCAATCTTAATTTTTTTAACGTTAAAATTTTGATTTTCAAACTAATTTTAAATTTTTGTTCTTTTATTTTAAAATTTCAATTTTCGAATCGATTATAACTCTTTATTTTTTTAAATTCTAAAATTTTAATTTTTGGGTTAATGTTAACATTTTAATTTTGGGATTAAATTAAAAATTTTATTTTTATTTTAAATTTTTTTATTGTTAATTTAAATTTTTTAATTTTAAAATTTTTACATTTCTAGTCAAATGAATTTTTAATTTTAGTGAAAATAATTTTTTTTTTGGCATCCCATCAGAACCTTAATTTTGACCCACAGAAAGGTGCCACTGCAATCAAAGCCAGTAAAACAAACCCAGTGTACTACACCTCTGTGGGCTCTGAATTCTCAGGTGGGCACCTAAAATTTGGGGGGGATTAAAATGCAGAATAATTCCACGTTATTCACTCTGAAAACGAGGTAACAGCTCATCTCACAAGGGAGACGTGAAGAGATTTCTCAGCACTCTTGAACCACCCCAGAAAATAACCCCCTAAATACAGATTTTTCAGAGCACCAGGCATCTGAGACACTGATAAAGCATCAAGAGCCTGGTAATAACCTGACTTTTAGTTTGGCTGTTACCTAAGCAGGGATTTTTATAAGTAAATTCTGTTGTCAGATATAAAGATAGAGGCATTTTTTACCCTTTTCATTCACAGATCTTTACACTCCTCTCCCCCTCAGCTCCCTGGTACCTGCAGAGCTGCAGACGTGCCTCCTCTGCTCTGGAACCACCACAATCCAAGATGCAACTCAAGCTGCCAGAAATTAATAAATAGCATTAAAAGAATAGACAGAATTAAAACCAAGCATGTAATTTAGCACTGATTCCCCTCGGGGGACAAGCCAGAGCACTCAAGCTCCACAGATGCCACAGGAATGATGGAAAAAGGAACACGGATGTGTGGGAAGCTCAGTGGAGAGCAAACTGAACCAGAAACACAGCTGGTGAGGAATGAAAGTGCAGATGCTACACAAGGACATTAAACAGGCACTTCTTGCTGTTAAGTGACTTCATTTCTTTATGTAGTTAAAGCAAAAATGTTCATTTCTGGTCCTTAACTTTCCTTTTGCACCTGAAAGGGTGCAAGGGAAGTTTCCTGTTGTTTTTCCACGTGGGATTAAAAATACACCACATTTACATACCTGTGGGATTGAGGAAACCAGTCCTTCAAAAGGAAGGTGCTGAGGGATCACTTTTACATCCAAGCCAAAGGGTCCAAGGCACGGCAGAAATGGCTCAACTTCTCCACTTCCACGACTCAAAAAAACCCCACAACCCCCCCCCCCACACCTGAAGACCACTTCCTAGACATCAAAACTCAAAGTAGGGCCCAAATAATTTGGTGTCCTTTGATATTTTAGGTAAAACTGAATCTACAGGTGGAAGGGATCACCTTGGAATCACCCGAGGCCGAAAGCCAAACTCAATATCCAAGCTGGATCTGGAATCACTGTCTTCTTCAGTCTCAGGCATTAAATTCACTCCACAGGATTCCCCATCACACAGAGGACACTCAGACTTCCTCACAAAGAGGCAGAACTGTTTATTATTAACAAGACATACCATGAAGACCCCACTGCATCATCTACAGATATAAAACCTCGGGAAGATGGATGTTCCCACATCTCCAAATTACAAATGAAAAAAAAAGGATCATAATACGGGCTCTGCCCATGATTCCGAGTCACTCTGCAGTCCTGGAGGTTCACAGACCCCAAAAGACCAGATAAGGTTCAAATTTTGGCTTTTGTAAGTTTTCCTGCTGCCACCTTCCATCCCAACACCAGCATTCCTGGTTTTCCACCGGAGCCTGCTCGGACACCCTTCAGCTGCCACATTCCTCAGCTTATCCCCCAAATGCCCCAAAAGCCGCAGAGGTGTCTGCCAAAAACCATCCTCACACCTGGTTTAAGGCAGGAAGGAGTCCCAGCACCTGGAAGTCCCCAGTGGGGTTATTCCCATCGTGGAATCCCTTGTATCCCATATGGGATCCCAGCAATATCCACAGGGAGCATCTGGCCCAGTGACATCCAGAACTCCACAGGACAGGAGTTGAAGAGCAGGAAAACAACACCAAAGTGTTCATTTGCTGAAGGGCAGGATTTCACCCAGAAAGGAGTGTGGGGTTGCTTGGGAGGCTTTTTTTGTAAACCCACCCATATTCACATCAATTTTTAGAGTTCTAATATAAAAAAAGCAATAAAAAGGGTTTTGTTTTTTTTTTTTCAGTCACTTCAGGGTTAAAAGATTTGTTTCACTGGCCTGGGCTGTCACCACAAAGAGCTCTCGATTTTGTTTTTAACAGCTCCACAACACGGCTCAGAAATTCAAGCTTTGGAAAAAACAGAACTTCCCCTTTATTTATATTTGCACCTGTTTCACAAAGAGCTACGTGGCAGAAGTTCCTTCTGCTGCAAAAATGCTACATCAGAAAAATGTGGGTTTGGACACAGAGTAGAAAGGAAAGCTTTTGATTTTCAGGAATCATCAGGAGTTGACCCCAAATTACTGGTACTATTTTTATAAATCACTCTACACCTACAAGTCCTAAGTATTGCCTCAATTTTATTCAGCATCCAGTTCTTTTAAAACCACAAGCATTTTACCAGATGATAAAGATGCTCTAACCACTACTGGGTACTAAAATTGAATCTGCAAGGGAAATATTTTGAAGATCTCTTGAGAGAGCACCAAATACTCTTTGGAACCACCAACAGAAAACCCACACAGAGGGAGAGATTTGGTTTGATACTTCCAGAACTGTCCAGGACTGTTTTGGGAAGAATTTCCCAATGTTGTGACGTATTTACATGTTAAAAATGCATCATGGAAATCAAAACATCTCAAAGGATACCAGTCACTGGTGTCCTAACCCTGGTTACAGGAGCTCTGCAACCACCCAGAGAGGCATCACCCACACAGCAAAACATCAACCCAGCTCCTCACAGGTGGCAAGGAATAAACCCAAACCAACCCTCCTGGCTTTAATAGCAGGGTCATTATACAAGATTGTCTGGATTTGCCCTTTTTATTCCAGTGTTTCCGTACTTTCTACACACCTATGTACAGAGTTAAATGCGTCATTAATTTACAAGCCATGTTAAAACAAACGTTCCACTTTGCCAAACAAAATCCCACAGAGGTCCAAGATTTAAAATATTTATTACAACAGCATCAGAAACTTCCTTTCCCTGAATGTGGACAATATTGCTTAAGGACTGGGATTCAGGATTCAGCAAAACCATCTCCTGGAACAGCCTTGCTCGACCGTTTTAATTACACCTTGTACCACACACAATTATCCCTGTTGACCACAGACCTGAACTGCAGGAGCAGGAGCACTGCCAGGAGTCTCCAGGGAAGGGATTCACTCTCTGGGCCCTAAATAGACAATATCCTCATTTGGGTCAGCCCCCTTTTGCAAGCACAGGAGCTTTACTTCAGAGACACAGCGAGGCCACGAGCCCAGACTGGAATTTGGGACAAGTAATTTTGAACAGAAAGCCCTACAACCTGCTGCCAGGCTGGAAAGAAAAACCTGAGCTAAAGACCTGCCACAGTAAATGTGCAGTGCAAGCTTTCTATGAGAACTGTTGCAAAAAAGGTCTGGGTATGTTCTTTAAAATGAAATCATCTAAATGTATTTAATAAAGGCTCTGATCTGTGGGGATTAGCTCCACGTTACAGCTGGGGTTGTATGAAGGTGGCACAGCAGACAACACGAGTACAGATGAATTCATGTTACCCCTGGACATCCCTGGGGTCCCAATGCTACTTTTTTTCTGGTATTTCACCCCCCCCCAGGGTGAAATGAAGTAGGGAAGAATCATCTCCATTTCCCCAGTGGGAAACAGGCACAAAGAACACAGTTCAATGTTTGCAGGTGTCTAAGAGGTCACACCCAGCTTCCCTCGAAAGCAGCTGAACTTCAGCTCCTCTTGAGAATCTCAGCCTAAATCTCTCACCCTCAAATTTTGCAGAGTCAGCACCTGATCCAAACCCAGAGCCCACAAAATCCTTTTTACATGTATGGAAAAGCATCTAAATATTGGGAAGTGAGCCTCAGAAATACACGGTTGGCACTTTCCCATATTAAAAAGAAACAATTATACATATTTTAATATTGGAACGGGCAGTTCTTTCACCTGAAAGAAAGCTCTCCTCGTGACCTTGCTCACCTGGTTAGGGACAGATTTATTTAGATTTTCTAACCTAAAAGCCCAAGTTCTAAGCTACATGAACAGATTGGACTCCAGTCAAGGCAAGGAAGTTCTGCTCACACACAGCAGCAGCAAATTGAACCCATCTCTGAAGTTTCAGAAGGACCATTTCCTCTTTTGGACTGTATGGTGGAAGGCTGTTTATGTAACTGCCACCCCAGCAGCCAAAAGAGTAAAGATTCAGCTTGATTTTGCACTTTAAAAAATAAATTCTTTATTATCCAGAAAGGAGCCAAGTCATCATCTCACACCATGGAAATGGTCACTTGTAAAGCAATAAATAAGAGGAGGGAGTGTTCTGTGTCACACCCTGAATTTTGTCACTGGTGTCTATCACCCCTCTAGTAAAAGCATAATACTTATGCTATCAATGTCTCCCTGTACAACAGCTTGTCTGGGAAGGAAAGAAGGCCCCTAAAAATCTTTTTGCTAAAGCAATAACAAAAATCTGATTCAGTGAAACCCAGGTTCAAAGTTGGGTTTCACTTCATTCAAAGGAATTTCACTCCATGCAGAAATGCAGTACCTGACACACACAATCACCTTGCCTAGAAATTAATTATGTCCATTTATACTGAATCAGCTCTTAACCATAAACTATCTATTTACTGCTGATTCAAATAATTTCTCCTTAGTTTCCTATTCAAGCCAGGAGAGCTGCAGGAACAGCACAGGATACAAAATTTAACTTCTTTCAGCAGAAAGTGGAAGTCAGGCTAAATCCACACAGCTACTCCAACAGCAGTAATTAAGAAATTAAAAAAACCCCAAAACAATTAGGGGCTAAAAAGACTCAAGAAACAATTAAGAATTATGATTATTCAAATCAATGCATTCATAAGATATGAATCATATTGTATGCTTAAAACTGAGAACAAAACACCTTATATCCCTCAATCTCTAAAGCAACAAAAGAGTTTTGGAAGAACAGGTGTGAAGCAAGTAAAAAATAAAATCATATTATTCCAAACACTTTATTTGTGAAGGAGTTTCCTGCATGGCCAAGGAAGAGCAATGTCTGAAGTTACAGGACTTACATGATTCAGAAACAACTACGATTTTAAGCTTGGCTTGGCTGTTCCCTACAGCAACCGGGGCAACAGTGATGTGGAGAACTGTTTCTCTGTGCCTGAAGCACAGTTCTGGGGAAGATCAATCCTTCCACTGTCTGCTCCTTCAGAAACACTTCTGGTTTGTCCTCCAGGGCTGAAGGCAGAGGCACGAGAGTAGTGAACACCCAGGTGGAGTTCCACGGATGCTGGAGATGAACTCAGGTTTACTTGTCTGCAACCGAGACACCTCAGTCAATCCTCCTCAGACAGATCCTGATAACCAGAAATATGCTTCACTTCCACTTCTTTCCGAAAGCTTCATTAAAAGTATCATTAAAACATTATTAGAGAACAAATTAAAGGTGACGTTACCAGCGTGGAAACGAGATACTGGCCAGAATTCAGCTGTCAAGAGAATAACCAGCTGACAGACTTTGAAAGGAGCAGTGACAGATGTTCCACTCTGCAGTTACACACGAGCACCTCACCAGGATCTCTGCACAAGGTTTGGTTCCAGTCTCAGCTCTGGCTGCTCCACATTTAAAGCTCTGCCCAGCAGCAGCTGCAGGTTTGTGCCGCTCCCCTACACACGCAGCTGCCCTGCTGCCAAACGCGCACAGTAAATGGCTTTGTGACATTCATGGATGTACTGACAGTCTCTGATAATGCTGGGGACACTTTGACCTCGCAGTCTGTACCTGTCTGCCAGGACTCTAGATATCAAAACGGTTCAGGTTGTAGGTGGAGGGGTAGCTCTGCCGGCCGTACTGGAAGTGGTCTGTGAGGACGTTGGTCCGGCCGTACTGAAGGTCTCCGTGCTGGGCAAACCCTGTGAGTCCGTTCTGAGACTTCTCAGGAGGGTTTCGATGCCGTTCCAAATTCACAAGGTCTCCAGTTGTGACTGGAAGCAGCTGCTTCTTTGCTTCTTGGTTTGCATCATATTTTGTCTGGGAAAGGGAGAAAGAATGTTTTTCATGGAATCACTAAGGTTGGAAGAGACCTCCAGGACCATCGAGTCCCCCCTGTGCTCGATCCCCACCTTGTCACCCAGCCCAGAGCACTGAGTGCCACGTCCAGTTGTTCCCTGGACACCTCCAGGGGTGGGGACTCCACCACCTCCCTGGGCAGCCCCTTCCAATGTCTAACAACCCCTTCCATGGAGACAGATTTTCTTAAATGCCACCTGACATACTCATACACCCCAAAAAAGCAAACAATTAATCTATAAATAATTCTACAATTAATCACTCTCTATGCCTGTTAAGAGTCTTAAAATATTAATGGCTTCTAATAAAAACCTAATTCCTCTCACATGCTAAATGAACACAAGCTGCTCTTTCGCTCAAAAGGCTTGAGTTACTTCCCAATCTTCCCTTTTCAAGAAAACATTAAGATCAAAATTGAAGTTTCTGAGAGACCCAAGCGCCCAAGTCCTTCGTTTGGGCCACGCTCTGCAACGGAGCTTTACACCCCGTGCTCCACATTTTTATGCCATTTTTGTTGTACAAAAAATAATTCAAAGCTAGTGGAGTGTTATAACTGCATTTCCTGAGTAAACAAAGCAGCCCCTCACCTTGTTGTACAAGAAGACCCCGAGGATGGCCGTCATCATCCCCAGCACGTTGGTGCTCGTGACGGGGTTGCGCAGCATGATGAGGGACACCGTGATCACCATGATCCTCTTCGTGGCGTTGGCCACAGAGTAACTGAGGGGGCTGATCAGGTTGAGGATACTGAAGGCAATGACGTTCTGGGCAAAGTTACAGAACCCACTGATTACAAGCAGCATCAAGGTCCAGGACCAATGAGACATCGAGCTCTGTGTTAAAGCAAACAGGAGGAGAAAAAAAATTATCTCAGGTTTCAGGTAACAACACAAACACAACCTGAGGCACTTCGTACCTGCCACTGGCAGGAGGGATCTCTCAGCTTCACTCTAAAGGGGCCCCAAGCACGAGCATTGTGCAAGTACCAACTCAGAGAACCCAGAGGATGCACCTGCCCCACACATTCGGGAGCCTTTGTTCCCGTCTCCGGCTCCCAAGATTCACACTGTTCCCATAAGCTGCCTCTCCTAACCCTGACAGGAATTCTCACGATAAACACTGTGTACATTGTTTGTGAAACAACCTGCAGGTGTTTCACAACATTTCCTTCCATGCTGATAAGGAACTACACTGAAACACTTCAGAGCACTTTTTCGGTTGGGCGGTGGCGTTCCTTGTTGGGTTTGATTTACTTTACTGAACTCCTTTCTTAATAGCAAACAGTTCCTCCTCCCAAATACGACACTTACCAAGTCATTCTCCACTAGGAAGGAAGAAAGATCTACCAAAACCCACGTTGGGATCATGAAGAACACAGCATGGCACCCGAGGATGTTCAGCAACCGAAGATGATGGATTCGGGAATCTCTTAACACCTGACAAAAGCCATTATTGAACAGCAATAAAGACACAGTAACAGCTTTAGGTGACAGATAAATTAGAAAAATAAGCAAATACTGTCAGAGTATGAATTTCTTATAAGCCTGACCAAAGAAAAGCAGATGTCCATTTGAAAAAAAATACATTTTTTTGAGTGGTGACTCTTGGTATTGACAAGATATTAATATATTTTAAAAGCTCTACAAACCAGAAATCATTTTGTAACTAACTAGAGCCAAGACACACACTTTAATTTTGTTTCTAAGATTTCAAGGAGGGCCCAGTGTTGACACTGAGTCGCTCACTACAGAGAAAAGATTTGATACAAGATACATTAAAAGCTTTCAAATGAACTGTAAAATTTAAGCACTATTGAAGTGTCAGTAGAAAAAAATATATCCATTATGAGGAGTAAAGAAAAGGCTCAGGATAAACTCCGAGTTCTGCACAGTTTTCAGCTTCAACAGGTAGGAAGAGCTGCAGGAACACGCACATGAAACAGCAACCATCCCTTTGGCCTCCTTTGACTGTAAAATCAACTAAAAATACATATAAATGTACTTCCAAGTACATACTGTCCGCTAAAGAATGATGCTACTGAGCAACACTGTGAAGAGCAGAAGTGTTACCTTCTTTGAGAAGATGTTCTGAAGGGAAAAGCACAGAGTAGCAGCAAGGGCACTGATGAGTCCCCACATGTCAAAGGAAAGCTCTGTGACAGTGGCCAACAGGACACCAGTGATGATGGGGATCAGAGACAGGTACACCTGGGAGAGGAAGAGAGGAGTACCTTGCATCTTCTAAGAACTTTAATTTCAACCCAGTTTATACCTCCTGATGATTTAGGGGGGAAAGGAGAAGGACGAATAAAGCAACAGAACCAGGGATCAACTTTTATACTGCTGTAGCTCAAGGAAATTAAGTAACTAAAATAGACACTACAGAGCATCACCTTGCTCAGTGTTCATGTTTTACATTCTTAATAAAAGGAAAAGGAACTTGTAAAATCTGCATAATCTAATTCCAGTCACAAACCCCACCCAGCTACCCAAAGCACAGCACACCCCAAACAGCACCAAGAGAAGAAACCTCAGCAAACCTGTCCGCACCTTCGTCGTCTGCTTTTCCTTCATGATGATCCGCGAGAGGAGAACCACCCAAATCGGCATCGTGGCTTTCACTGGGGACGGGAGGAAAACATCCATGGGGACACCTTGGGCCACGCTGGGATATCCCTGCCCTGCTGGGCACTGCTACAAACACAGCCTGGGTCTTGGGGCTTTGGGACACTGTGCCGGGCACCCACAGGAGCACACACCAGGTCCTGGATCCTGGATCTGGCACCAGCACCCACCGGGGACCAGGACATGGCACTGGGCACCCACTGGGCACTGGGACACCTCACTGGGCAACCACAGGAGCACCCAGTGGGACTGGGACACTCACTGGGCACTCGTATAAGTACACACGGGGCTTCAGGTCACTGCACCCGGATCTGGTACCAGCACACTCCGGGTACTGGGACACTGCACTGGGCACCGACATGAACACACACGGGGCTTCAGGTCACCACGCTGGGCACCAGAACAAGCAAATGCAGGGCCCCAGGACATCCCCCCGGGGTCAAGGTACCCCCCGGGCACCGCCCGCCCCTCGATCCTCACCCGTGTGCGCGTAGGACACCGGGACCCTCCAGAGCGAGACGTGCGCGGACACGGAGGCGAAATACTTCCCGAAGGCGAGCGGGAGGATGTACCGCGGGTACGCGCGGGGCGGCAGCTGCGCGGGGCCGGCGGGCGGGACCCTCCAGGCGCGGAGCAGCGGCGGCAGGAGCCCGCAGAGCCCCAGGATGTGGAACAGCGACACGGTGACGGGCCGGGGGAAGCCGCCGAGCAGCAGCTTGTTGACCACGTTGCCGCCGGCGCTGAGCCCGTACCAGGCGAGGCACAGCGCGGACACCCGCGCCCCCTCCCGCAGCGCCGGCCCGCGCCCGCCCCGCGCCCCCCCGGCCCCGGCCCCGGGCCCGGCGGGAGCCG
>NW_020884996.1:835802-838302 GCF_003945725.1 Corapipo altera
TCCTCCGCACCGGCCCCGCCGCGCTCCCCCCGCGCCTCGCCGGCCACGACACCCCCGCGCCGCATCCCCCCCGCACCCCCGGGGGGTTGAGCCCCGGGAGGGCTCCGAGGGGTTATAATGACCCGCGGGACACAAAACCGCGTCAGAAGCCCCGCTGGGAGGTGGTTTATCCAGCGCTGCCGAGCCCGGCCCCTGTGACAGCGAGCGGCAGGGACGGAGCGAAGGTCACGGGCTGGGAGCCACCGGGACAGTCGCTGCTGACCTTTAAAACTAACTCCGGGAACACGTAACGCCGGCTGGGGGAAGGATGGGTGAGTACCTGGCAGGCAGGAGGGGTTCTAGAGCCCGGCTCATCCACGCACTCTGTCAAAAGACGGTTTTGCAGCGTTAATACCGATAAAAACATGCACTTCAGGTAATGGCGATTCCCAGAAGGTTTGCTGATGAGCCATTTCGTGTCATCCACTGACAAGAAAGAAATGGCAGCGTATTAACTTCAGGTTTTAGGATTAGAAGGATAAATTTTGCGAGAGAGGGAGGAGAAAGCAGTAGCAGAGTAACTGAGTCAGGCACAAATGAGAGTCCACAGCAGGTACGCACATGGTAAACTTCATTTGAACTTGTTTACAAAATTGACAAAAAAATATCACCTTGTAAACTTATTCACATTTGTTGGAGCTCACAGAACTGGTTATACTGGCATGCTGAAATAAAGATTGTCAAGCCTCGTCTCACCCTGGATGACACCAAGTGAGTTGACCTTTTAACAGCAGCAACAAACTCGGCATGGAACGAGATTTAAAGCTTGCACTGGGAAGGAATTTCTCCAGCGGTTTTGTACCACAGCGAAAGGGCCAGGTCTGATTCCTGATGCTCCCCTCAAGCAACTGAGCATCAGCAGATTGTTGGATATAATCTGAAAGCTGTGATGAACTTTGGGCATCACCTCACCCAGTGTGGTCCTCAAGGGCCATCAACTGCATCAGAAATGGAAGCAGTGGAGAAAAAGATGGAGTTTTATCAAGTGTAATGCAATATACTTTGTCATTTCCTGAAGTTTGCCCTCTAGTCAAAGGCCTCAAAAGAGCACAAACCCTGTTCCTAAATGGGATCATTCAGGGAAGGAGGGAGGAGGGGCAGAGGGAGATAAGATGCACAGTATTTTTTTACATAAACAAAACTCAAGCGTTTCCAAAGTGACCAGCAGCTCATCCCTCTACCATCAAATCTACCACTCAGAACTGCAAGACAGGAGCTTTCCCCAACTCCAAACCACACTGGCTCCACCTCATCAACTGCAGAACAACAAAATGGAAGTAAACTGAAAATATACTTGGAAGCATTTTTTTGGTAACCACTTTTCACTCCCAGACCTCAGATTTCAGAAATGGAAGCACAGAGACATCAGCTTTCTGAGACACCCACACATTTCAGTAGCAGTCAGATCACAAAAGCAGTAGGTTTGAACAAGAATGACATAAAAATAAACCAAACCTCATCAGTTGTATTCCAGGGAATGAACCAACTTAATGTGGTCAGGAGCACCCTTCTGTGAAAACCAGGGAAGAGCCTGAATCTGCTCTGAAAGGCAGGAGAACTCTCACCAAGGCTCTTCTCCAGCACAAATGGGTTAACAGCATCAACATCACTAAACCTGGGAATATTTTTGGTATAGTGTCCCCTCCCCTGCTCCCCTGGACAGAAGGCCAGCACTGGGGACTGCAGAAAACAGCCACTCCCAAATGTTAAAGCAATTACAGGTATTAAAATCCTTCACTTTCTACACCCAGGCTGCTTTAGAAAGCACTGTAACAGCGAGGAATAAAATATTACAAAGTTACTGAAACAAGAAAATGAACTCTAATTCCTTTAGACTTTGAGGTACATTAACAGCAACTGGGTTATCAGTCTCCAGAGTTAAAAACAAAATCTAACCTGTGTGACTGAACACCACCAAGGTACTTGGAAGACATCCCATATATCCCTAAGAGCTGCTCTCAGCAGTGTCCGTGGCATTTGGCTTCACCAAACTGCTCCAAGGGATTCCTGGGGTCAAGGGTCCCTTGGCTGGGCTGAACTGAGCAAACTTGGGGGGGGAGGGAGGGAGGGAAAAACGAGTGAAATATAAATAATTCACAAACTGTTTTGTGCAAATTTTTTTTATTTCCACATTTATATCACAACGTGTCCACTTAAAGGACCAAATAGCAAAGTTGCTCCCTTCTGCATCCCAGGAACACAGAAGTCTAGTTACTGTACATTCACTAAGGCTCTTTGTTTTTGCAAATTGCGTTTATGATGGATATCCATAAGGCAAACAATATCTAAAGGAATGGTAACAAGTATATTTCCAGCATACAAACAGGCTTCCTTTTTCCCTCTCACAGTACAGTTACAAACTTGTAGCACCCTCATTACATTTAGATTCTAGAAAAGGTGATTTTTTCTTTTTATTTTTTTTTTGTCTTTTTTTTTTTTTTTTTTTTTTTTTTTTTTTTTT